>NC_060275.1:59222357-59455379 GCF_021613505.1 Equus quagga | reverse complement strand
CGCCGAGCGCCGCGGACGGGGGCGCGCTGGCTGCCGCCCGCCGGGCCCCTCGGCGTGTGCCCGGCGCCGGGCGGGCGGGGCTCGCGGCCCGCCGCTTTATTGGGTCACCGGCCTCGCCCCGCGCCCCCTCCCCAGGCTGCACGTACGGCGGCGGCGGTCCGAGGCGGCGGCGGCCCGGGGGCCCACCCTCCGGGGAGGAAGCGCCGCCTCCCCGCGCGCCGGGCCCTAGCGAAGCGGCTGGTGACAAAGCCCGGGCGGCGGCGCGGTCGTCGAGCCGCAGCCCTGCGTTCGGCCCGCTTTCACACGGGCCCGTTCCGGCCTCAGGCTCGGGTCGTTGCCCCCAAGGCCTGCCAGTGCCGAGCTGAGCGGACGCCGAGCGCTCCCGCGCGGGCGTGGGCCGGCCTGGCCGCGGTCTCGATGCTGCCGTGCACCTGGGCGGGGGACCCGTTCGTCAGGTGAAGGACGGTACCTGCCTTTCAGGATTGTTGGGGTTAGTGGGGAATGAAGGAACCCCGCACAGTACTTGATCTCTAGGAGGTACTTGACGAAGGGTGTCTGTGATTAGTTTTTGGTGTTTAAATAATCTTGGTAGCATTTGAGGTGCTCAACTGACCTCTGTATCGCTTTCTTATTCCCATTTTTTACAGGTGGTAGGTGATCAGCACAAGCTTCCAAGTGCAGAGCGGGGCCCCGGCCGGGTGTTCCGACGCCGGCTCACGCCGTCCAGTCTCGGTGACTCCCCTTCACCTCCAGCCGCACCCGAGGCCTCCGCAGGGGTGATCTGCTGAGGTGGAGAACACACCAGGGCTCGTCGGGGCCGTGCCGCCCTGGCGGTCTGGTCTCTTGGCTGGGAGAGGGAATTCGAAATTGGTAATTAGCTTGTCCTTTCTGGTTGTAGTCATAACCAAGGACACTATACTGGCGTGTAATGCCTTTGAAGAATCAGTCTAAGGAACTGGATCCTCTAAAATTCATAATTCTGTGTAATATAGGTTCTACATAGCCGTTCCAAAAACTGCCCTCTCAGATATCATGAGATGGAACGCGTATTGTATGATGTGTACATATTACATTTCTTAGAGTAATAATAATTGGAATGGAATCTATAACGCTAGGGGGGTGTCTAGTTTTCTCAAATATTGAATAACTAAAACTATGGGTCAAACTGTCATGTGGTATTTCCCTCCTTCCCTTAGCAGAATGCCCTTAGGTGAATTCAGCTGCCGCTAGCTCTAGACATACACGGAATCAGAAATTCGCAAACTGTGAACAGAAACCAGTCCCAACTGACTCACTCCCCACAGTTTTGCTTGTCTGAGATACTCGTCTTGTTGATGCCTACCCTTCAGCAATTGTGGGAGGAAGGAAGAGTGAAGAGGATTTGCCTCTTGACACTAAATGATGATCTCGCAACAACACAAAAGCTACAGCGTGCCAACCATGCCTCAGCCACTGGACATAGAAAGACAAAGAAAGCTATCTGGTTGATTTACCCAGTAAGTCAGTCTTAGAATTCTCAGTGCTCGTGATAAAGTAGAGCTTATTACCAAATGCTAGCCTGGGATGTGGAATGGCTCACTCTGCCTTTGGTAGCTAGGCCTCAGTGGGTTTTATTTCCCTCTTCTCTGGGAAGGCAGCAAAGGAGGAGGGTCTGTGTAGTTTTGTCCGTATAGTTCAAGAGCTGTGCCTTTGGCTATCTTACCTGCATTACACATTACAGCAGGTCCCTCTAGGCAGTACAGTGTTTAGACATTTCAGTGAGGATATCTTGCTTTATTCATGGTTCAGCTCGAGTACCTGTTTTCTGACATTTGATTTTCTCTCTCTCCTTTCTCAAAGATACGGTAAATGGTTTTTAAACCAGTATTGACTCTATAAAATGAACTCTGTTCCCTCCTTATAAAAAATGATATTTAAACAAAGAATAGCAATCATCATCCTATGTATCCTTACCCTGGTTTCACTTACAATGTACCCTCTGGATGCTAGAAGCTGTGTATTGTCTAGTGGTCAGAACACAACACAAAGTCTGAATTCTCAACCAGCTCTGCCACTGAAATCTGTAAAATAGAGTGTCATAAGTCAGTCTTTTAAAAAGTATTATCCAGGCCTGGCCCAGTGGCGCAGCAGTTAAGTGCACATTCCGCTTCAGTGGCCCAGGGTTCGGCCGTTCAGATCCCGGGTGCAGACATGGCACTGCTTGACAAGACGTGCTGTGGTAGGCGTCCCACATATAAAGTAGAGGAAGATGGGCATGGATGTTAGCTCAGGACCAGTTTTCCTCAGCAAAAAAAAAAAAGACGATTGGCAGCAGATGTTAGCTCAGGGCTAATCTTCCTCAAAAAAAAAAAAGTATTATCCAATTATGTGGCTACTAAGACCTGAATTTTTCAAAGTTCTCTTCCAAATGATAGTGAAAATTTTTATTAGTAGCTAAGGAGCTGTGGAAACTGATGGATTTGGCTCTTCAAACACAAACGTACGTGATAAATATCAAGGGGAAAATATTGCTAATAAACAAAAAACTGACCTGGCATTGCCTGATGCTATCACATTTATTAAGTTTTGTATGAGTAATTGAACCATTTACTTTTTTCTTCAGAATAATCATTCCTGAAGCTGAAAGTATATAAAAGGCAGATCTGTTAGTTATTGTTTTGAATAATGAAAAATGAATCAATCTGAAAATGTAGAAATATGATAAAATGCTTTTTTAAACAAATTTTTAACTTTTGTTTTCACTCACCTCTGTGTTTTTTTGAGCCAGGTTGATGAGATGTCCCTCACAGACTGCCATTCTCAAGTAAAAAGAACAAATATGGGGCCGGCCCCGTGGCCAAGTGGTTGAGTTCGTGCGCTTGGCTTCGCTGGCCTGGGGTTTTGCCGGTTCGGATCCTGGCCGGACATGGCACTGCTCATCAGGCCATGTTGAGGTGGCGTCCCACATGCCACAACTAGAAGGACCCACAACTAAAAAATATATATATACAACTGTATACTGGGGGGATTTGGGGAGAAAAAGCAGGGAAAAAAAAAGATTGGCAACAGTTGTTAGCTCAGGTGCCAATCATTAAAAGAAAAAACAAATATTTTACTCTTTTATTTTTTTTAATTACTTGCCAATTTCTTACCTAAAGGCTGCTATACATATTTTGGTAAGTTGTATAAAGGTAAATATTTGTTAAAATTTTTCTTCTCTCCTTTCTATACTTCTTCTAGCCCCCTTTAAAGCTCCATGTCAAGATGACATTCCAGAATGTGAAATCTTAGCCTTTCCTAGGTCTTTCTAGTTTAGTTTTGTTTTTCAAAGACACTGGATCTCTTTTTCTTCACATCAGCTAAGGATACATTTACTCACACCATCCTAGGAAAAAAAGAAAACAGAGAATGAATGAAAGAACGGAGGGAAAAATAGCTACAAACTGAGCCCCTTCCAGAGTTATCCCTATTCAGGCTGGTTTTTCTCCACTGAAAAGAGTTGAAGGCTGCCCATAGGGTGCAACAGAACATGAGCTCTGTTCCACAGCTGGCCGCGGCTGCAAGTTTCTTAGCATAGGCTTGTTCAGAACGGAACAGTGCATGGTGTTAGAACCACCACTGTACACCGGGCATAAAGGAAAATAAACCCTCTGTTTCTTATCCACCATGTTAGGTACTCCAGTGCTTTTCACAGTGCTCCAGATTAGTGGAGCCAAAAGGATTCTCCACTGAGAAATTTTGTACTTATTCCAGCCAAGTTATTCCACCACATCCTATACAATTTGTTCTGTGCATTTTAACTTCATTAGAAAAACTACAATGTGAACATAGTGAGCGTTAAATGGATTAAAATGGCAATGTTAATTTTCTTTATGCCTTTCTCTTAAAAAGCAGAAAGCATTAGTTACAATCACATTTAAAGCAAGGTGGAATAGCCTACCCCAACGTCTGGCAGAGTTTGTACTGAGGAAACGTTTATTATTCTGAATCTGAATGGATGAGTCAAGTTGAACCAGGAAAAAGCCATAAGCAAACCACATATTCAAACCCAGATAACCTAGTGATTAAACCATTAGACTGTGTCTTGATTCCAAGGTCCTTTCACACTGCCACTGGCCTATGGTTCTATGATTCAAGAGTAATTGCTTTCAGTCTAATTTCACTTCTGTGTAACTCATAACAAAATTGCTTGTGTTCCTGGTCCTCGATTCCTTCATTTAGGAAGAAAAATATTAGCACAATGACACAATATAATTCATACGCTAGATAGCTAATACATTTTTTAACTTTTTTTAAATAATTACAGATTCACAGGAAGTTGCAAAAAATGTACAGGAAGTTGCAAAACATGTACAGGGAGGTCCAGTGTACTCTTCACCCAGTTTCCCCCAATGGTAGTATGGTATCTTTTGAAACATTTTTCGGATATATGTCCCAGGCATTATGCTAAATGTTTTTGTGTACTTTCTGATTCAAACCTTAAAACAATGCTGTGAAGTAAGTATTGATATTTCCATTTTAAAAATAAAGCAACCCAAAGCTCGAAGAGGTTCAGTATTTTGACAAAAAGACAGCAAGAAATAGTGGAGTTGGAATTTAAACGTTGGAATCCTGATTCTAAATAATGGTAATAGCCTTTGTATATCATCACATTCATGACTTTTCCAACAAAATTGTCCCATGGTCAATTTATCTGGCATCAAGAAAGCCTCTGTCCTTTTATATGTACAATCTTGGTATCATCTTTAATTCCAATTAGGCTTCTCTCTCTATTTCCTGCTGATTTTCCCATTGAAACATTTTGAGTCACCTTTTCACTTTTTTCTCACTTAACATCCTGATCAAGGTATTAACCACTTCAAAACCATATTAGCAACTTTCTAACTAGCTTTGAGTTTAATAGCTTTCAGTTTATTCTGGCCATGGATGCAAAAATTGTTTTTCTTGTGTAATATTTTGCTCGTGTGAATTCTGTGAAAATCCCAAGCACGTGCCTTAGTATTTTCTTCCCACCAATGCCCTCCACTTCCTTAGCAACTGTTTACCATCATTTAACTCCTCTGTTTTAAGCCAAGTCATCCAGAGTTAAGACAATCTTTTTCTTTTATTTATTTTTTTATTTTTATTTTTTAAAGATTTTATTTTTTTCCTTTTTCTCCCCAAAGCCCCCCAGTACATAGTTGTATATTCCTCGTTGTGGGTCCTTCTAGTTGTGGCATGTGGGACGCTGCCTCAGCGTGGTTTGATGAGCAGTGCCATGTCCGCACCCAGGATTCGAACCAACAAAACACTGGGCCACCGGCAGCGGAGCACGTGACCTTAACCACTCGGCCACGGGGCCAGCCCCAAGATAAGATAATCTTGATCTCAGGTGCCAACTCATTTCTCCCTCAAACCATGTTCTTGTTTTTTCTGTGTTTTGTTGTTGTTGCTGCTGTTGGTAGGGGGAGGAGATTCTACATCTTGGTAACACTGATTCTTTTTGATTTTTCCTATTATAAAAATACATGTTTTTGTAAAAACCCAAAAAAGTATACAGAAAAATTAAAATTGCCCCAAATCCCCCAATTCAGAGATTATGCCAAAGAACATTAGTGTGTATTTAACTCCTTCTTTAAACTTTCAAAGTCCTACATAAAAATTTTTAAACATCTTTACTGAGATATAAATCACTGGTTTTTAGAATATTCAGAGTTGTGCCGCCATCCTCACATCTAATTTGAGAAAATTTTCATCACCCTCCAAAGAAACATGCCTGTTAGTCATTCATCATTACTGCCCACACACACCCCTAGCCCGAGGAAACCACTAATCTATTTTCTCTCTGTATGGATTTGCCTGTTCTGGACATTAAATATAAATTGATTCATACAACATGTGGTCTTTTTTGTCTGGCTTCTTTCACTTAGCATAATGTTTTCAAGTTTCATCTATGTTGTAGCATGTATTTCATTCCTGTTAATTGATAAAAAGTACTTCATTGTACATTTACGCAACATTTTATTTACCCACTCATCAGTTGGACTTTTGGGGTGTTTCAAATTTTTAGTTATTATGAATAGTGTTGCTGTAAACATTCATATACAAATTTTTGTGTAGATGTATGCTTTCAATTCTCTGGGGTATGTACCTAGGAGTGGAATTGCTGGACCATATGGTAACTCTATCTTTAATATTTTGAGGAATTGCCAACTTTTGCGTGAAACAGCCACACCATTTTATATTCCAACTGGTAATGTATGAGCGTTCCAATTTTTCCACATCCTCCTACATAAAATGTGCCTCTTCCAAAGCTCTCATTCACATATGATGTGATTGTATATGTGGAAAATACAAGAATCTACAAATAAACTATTAAAATTAAGAGGTAAATTTAGCAAAATCACTGGATACAAGGTCAATTCTACATCAGTAGATCAGCACTCAATAATTATACGTAGGATTTTAAAATTTAATGCCGGGGCCAGCCCCATGGCCAAGTGGTTAAGCTCACACGCTCTGCTTTGGTGGCCAGGGGTTTCACGAGTTGGGATCCTGGGCACAGACAAAGCACCACTTGTCAGGCCATGCTGAGGCGGCGTCCCACACAGCAGAGCCAGAAGGACCTAAAACTAGAATATACAACTATGTACTGGGGGGCTTTGGGGAGAAGAAGAAGAAGAAGAAGAAAAAGATTGGCAACAGATGTTAGCTCAGGTGCCAATCTTTCAATAAATAAATAATAAAATGTAATGCTATTTACAATAGCCTTTAAATTCAAATCCTAGGAATGAATGTAATGAAAGGTGTGCAGGGCCTTTATAGAAAAGTAGAAAAATTATTGAGATAAATTAATTTGTTAAATTCTTAAGTAAAATGTAAGGCTACATGAAGAGCATGGATTAGAAAATTCAATGTCATGATGTCACTTGTCTTCTAAATTGATTTATACATTCAATTAATTCCCAATGAAAATCTGAGCAGTTTTTTAGCATGTGTGGATATCAACAATCTAATTCTAAATGTTCTAAATGTCTGTGTGGAAATGCAAAGGGCCAAGGTAAGAATAGCCAATAATTTTAAAGACAACAACAAAATGAGAGAAACTTACTCCATTGGATATCCAGACTTATATCAAAGCTACAATAACTAAGACAGTGTAGTGTTGGAGTGAATATAAACAAATAGACTGATAAAATGAAGAGTTCAGAAACAGACCCACACATATACAGATGCCTGATTTACGAGAGCAGTGGAGACATGACAGGAAGAGAAAGACAAAAGTAGGACTGTTGAGCTGCGAGAGAAAGCCCAAGCTGGGTCAGCTGGAATGCCATATGTGGAAAAAAATGAAACTGGATCCCTACCTCACTCTATATACAAAAATCAACTCCAGAGGGGTTGAAATACAAATGTAAAATATAAAACAATAAAGCTTCAAAAGATAACAGGAAAATATCTTGGCCTTGGGGTAGGAAATGCTTTCACTACAGACACACTAACACCACATATGAGGGAAAAAGATAAAGTGGACTGTATCAGAAGTTCTGCTATTCAAACACACTATTGAGAGAGGCAAAACACAAGCCATAAAGTGGAAGATAATTGCAACACAGATAACTGAAAAGGGTTTCTATTCAAAATATGCAAAGAACTACAAATCAATAAGAGAAGGACAAACCATATAAAAATGGGCAATATAAATGAACACAGTTCATAAAAAAGCATATCCACATGGCTAATAAACACATGAAAAGGTGCTCAATCTCATTTCTCATCAGGGAAATATAAATTAAAACCATGGTGAGGTACCATAACACACCCACTGGAATAGCAAAACATTTAAAAGAATACCAAGTGTTGTGGAGGATGTAGAGTCTATTATTTTCTATTGATGCTGTAACAATTATTACAAATTAGTGGCTTAAAGCAACTCAAATTTATTATCTTACAGTTCTGTGGGTCTGAAGTTCATCACAGGTCTCAAGGGGCTAATATCAAGGTTTCAGCAGGGCTGCGTTCCTTTCTGGGGAGAAGAGAATGCGTTTCCTTGCCTTTTCTAGCTTCTAGCGATTGCCATGTTCCTCTGTTCTTGTCCTTCTTCCTTCATCTTCACAGTAGCCGTGTTGCATCTCTATGACCATCCCTCCACAGTCACATCTCCCTCTAACTCCCTTCTTCCTCTCTCTTCTACATTTAAGGACTCATGTGATGACACTGGGCCCACTGCTTTTTTTTTTTTTTAAAGATATTATTTTTCCTTTTTCTCCCAAAGCCTCCCAGTACATAGTTGTGTATTTTCAGTTGTGAGTCCTTCTAGTTGTGGCATGTGGGATGCCGCCTCAGCATGGCTTGATGAATGGTGCCATGTCCACACCCAGAATTCAAACTGGTGAGATCCTGGGCCACGAAAGCAGAGCGTGCGAACTTAACCATTGGGCCACCGGGCCGGCCCCATGGGCCCACTTCTGTAATCCAGGACTATCTCTCTATGTCAAGATCCTTAATTTAATCATAGCTGCCAAGTCCCTTTTGCCGTGTAAAGTAACATATTCATAGGTTCTGGGAATTAGGATATGAATGTCTTTGGGGGGGGGAGGCATTATTCTGCCTACCGCATAAAGCAACACAACTTTCATACAATGCTCTTGGGAACGTAAATTGGTACAACTACTTTAGAAAATAAGCGGCAGTATTTACCAAAGCCAAACACAGCAGAACGCATGAGCCCGCAATCCAACTCCAAAAGTCACGTAAATATTGACATTATTTGTAAAAAACCCAAACTAGAAAAAATCCAAGTGTCCATCAACATTTAGAATGGAAAAATAGAATTCTAGTCTATTCATATTATGGAAAACAATGTAGCAAAGAAAATGAATGAACTACTGAGATACACTATTCAATGAATGACTCTCATAGACATGACATTAACTGGAAGAAGCCAAACACTGAAGAATACATTCTGTGCGATTCCACCCGTACAAAATTTAAAAACAGGCAGAAGGAATCTTTGGTGTTAGAAGTCAGTGTAGAGGTTCCCTCTGGGGATGGTGGATGGTGATCAGGGCTTCTCAAGAAGTGGAAGGGTGTTAGTACCATTCCACTTCTTAACCTGAGTGGAGGCTGCGAACGTGTGAACCCTCTGTGATAATTTTTCATGCTGTATCTTATGATTTGGGCATTTTTTTTCTGTATGTATGTTTTACTTTTACTTTATAAAAGTTTATTAAGCATGTAAATAGTGTGAATATACTTAACACTATAGAGCTGTACACTTAAAAATGGTTAAGATGGGGCTGGCCTGGTGGCGCAGCGGTTAAGTGTGCACGTTCTGCTTCAGCGGCCCGGGGTTCACTGGTTCGGATCCCAGGTGCGGACATGGCACCGCTTGTCAAGCCATGCTGTGGTAGGCGTCCCACATATAAAGTGGAGGAAGATGGGCACGGATGTTAGCTCAGGGCCAGTCTTCCTCAGCAAAAAGAGGAGGATTGGCAGCAGTTAGCTCAGGCCTAACTTTCCTGAAAAACAAAAACAAAAAAGGTTAAGATGGTAAATTTAATACTGTGACTTTTTTTCCACAATTAAGAAAAATTAAGAGAAAAAAAAGAATTTGCCTTTTCTGGAAAAACCCAGGCGACAAAATCTAACCCAGCACTAGCACTTAAAAATTTCCAATACTCTGAATTTTTCTCTATATTATCTTTAGGGAGAAATGAGGAGGGAGGGAGAGGAGGAAGAAGAACAAGAAAAAGGAGGAAGAGGAAAGGAAAATTTTACCTGACTTACTTTATTTAATAATAAATTATTTTATGTTTTGAAACAAAGTGTTCTCCTATGAGCAAGGTAAACCTAGCATCTCCCTAGGCAAATGTGAGGAATCAGCATGCGCCCTTCTACCGTTTCTCTCTTACCCTTCGTTCCTTCCCTCCCCTTTGAGTCTTCAACCCTCCTTCCCTTGGCTGCAAGTTTAGGGTTCTCATCTCTCCCTGCACCTCCAGGCCACCAGGGTGGCAAGCACTGGCGAAAGTCTCCAAGCCTGAAACCTGAGAAAAAAGGAAATCCTTGATGCCCGTCATGAGACAACCCCTCCATCTCCAAGACTCACACACGCCCAGGCAGTGTGGTCGAGTCTGCAGGGCCTGCGCTCTGGATCCTGGCTTTGCCACTCCGTGTCTGTGGATTTTGAGCAATTGCTTCACCTCTTTCGGATTGGGTTCCTATATTTCTGAAGTGGAAATAATAAAATAAAAGTGCCTTTCTCACTGCTGTGAAAGATTGAAGGAGTTGATACAAGTAAAGTGCTGAGACAGTAGCTGGCACATCCTAAGGACTCAATAAGTAAACTCAACAGAGAACTCATTGAATTATCATCTGTTCTGAGCACGCAAAATTACTGATGTAAGGAGTCATGTTAGTAGATCTAGCTGAATTCCAATTAACTTTGCCTCCGATTGCTTTCTATTTTTAGCTGTCACTGTTCTCCAGTCAATGGAAATGGCAGTCCCCCAATTTAATGGTACTTTGGGTGGACTGGGCTCACCGGGCTCACAGAGCTCTCATTTCTAGCTTTCTGCCATTTTAGAAATAAATAATACATATATTAGGGATGTAATGACATTTGACTTCAGCCTTAGTGCTCAGCCCAAATCTGCTTTTTAGCCTCCAGAAGCCTAATGCTCTCACTTCAACGTCATTTCTAGCATCCTGAGACTGTGTTGCTCAGTGACAGTGTGTGTGCACAGGCTCCCATTGCATCCAACAGTGTGACGATGTCAATAATAGGAATAGCTGTGGCATGGATTTGTCATTATTATCTGAAGGTACTCTTTCAAATATAATTAAGCATTCTAAATACAACTTGGAGAAAAATCTCGTTATGTGCTTCCTACAATGAAATTCTGTCAATTAAAGTTCTATGTAAATTTATAGTTGCCAGAATAAATGCTGCAACATTAATGAATATTGTGAAAGCCATTTATTTGTTTATTTATTTGTTCACAGGAGAAGATTCCCCCCTAAGCTAACACCTACTGCCAGTCTTCCTCCTTTTTTTTCTTCCTTTTTTCCCTCCCTTAAAGCCCTCAGTACATAATTGTGTATAGTTGTAAGTTCTGATTCTTCTACGTGAGCTGCCACCACAGCATGGCTACTGACAGACGAGTGGTGTGGTTCCACCCCAGGGAACCAGGCCAGGGCCACCAAAGCAGGCATGCCAAACTTTAACCGCTGGGCCATCAGGGATGGCTTGTTATTTTCAAAGGAGTGTTTTAGATAGTTAATTTTAGAAAGAACAGTATATGCTTTTGGGGCTAATAAACTTTCATAAAAATTTAACTATTAACATAAGATAATAGAATAGTGATTATATCATGATTCCAATCTTTTCAGAATTGTTTGTTGTACTCGCAATTCCATCACTAAACAAAATGATCTGTAAGAATTCCATTTGGTTTTAAGTCTTTACACATTCACTTTAGGATAAGAATCTTTAAAAAGAAAAAGTGGTGTTTGAAAATTCTTTACATCTCATGACAGTGACATTAAAATCATAATGTCAATTTTGCCATCTCAATTTCATGAGGAAAAAATCCAAACAACATACAATAAATCCATAATGAACCATCTTTAATCCAAATAGATATATTAAAGTGTATAAACAGTAGGAAAAAAGAAATATTAGGGGAAAACTAGGCATCCCAAATACATTTTGTTCCTTCTAATAAACTCAAAAATAGATGCTACAAGAACACTTACAAGAAAACAATTCCATGTGGATTTGAGCCCATAGAAAGTAAACATTAAAATAAAAAGCATTAAACATTAAACATAAACATTAAAATAAAACAAAATAAAAAATAATCATTTTTTGTTAATTGAAAATATAAGGTATTTTTGAGATTTTCCTAGGTGCACTATTCCTTCGAGAAAATATGGTACTGAAAACCATTTTCCTGAATTATATTCTGTTATGCACAAAAGATTAATGCCATCGTTCAATGTGCTAGTGACAATTTAGTCTTGTGAATGTGTGGTAGAGTGACTATAAAAGTGATTTCACAGATAATCTCAACAAATTTTGTTTCTATACTGTAATGTCAAACTTTAAAATATTGGTTACTAAATAAAATATTTAGGGGTAAACTTATAATCTTAACTAAATTTTTGATAACACGACATTTATTTATGTACTCCAGAGGCTTAATCTGTGATGGTGATATTCAGCTTCTGCTTTAGCTTTGAATGAATTTGAAGCTTTCCAAGCTTTGGCTGAATATTGTTTTTAAGATTTGGTCATTTGGTGTTTGGCCATTATATGTATTTAGTGCACAGCTCACATGAACATAATGAATAAATATGGTATGTATATGCCTATTTACATGCATGTCACATGACTTATCTACAGTTTCTTTATATTTTTCCTCAACATCTCCCAAATCAATGTGGGTTGATAAGGGACACTAAGCTGTAGTAAGATGAAAATACTTTTTGTATAAATTATAGAACTATAACAAATGAATTCCCTTGAATGACAGTAAAAATTGTCTTTTATACTTAATGGGCAAAGGAGTTGAATAGACATTTCTCCAAAGAAGACATACAGATGGCCAATAAGTACATGAAAAGATGCTCAATATCAGTAATAATTAGGGAAATGCAAATCAAAACCACAGTGAGATACCACTTTATACCCATTAGGATGGCCATTATTTAAAAAAGAAAGAAAATAACAAGCATGTGCAAGGATGTGGAGAAATTGGAACACTTGTGCATTGCTGGTGAGAAAAAAAATGGTACAGTTGCTGTGGAAAACAGTATGGTGGTTCCTCAAAAAAATTAAACATAGAATTACCATATAATCCAGCAATTCCACTTCTGGATATATACCCAAAAGAACTGAAAGCAGGGACTCAAACAGATATTTACACAACCACATTCATAGCAGCATTATTTACAGTAGCAAAAAGGTAGAATCAACCCAAGTGTCCACTGATGGATGAACGGATAAACAAAATGTGGTCTATACATACATGAAATACTATTTGGCGTTAAAAAGGAAAGAAATTCTGGCACATGCTACAGCATGGTTGAAGGTTGAGGACATTATGCTAAGTGAAATAAACCAGTCACAAAAGGACAAATACTGTGTGATTCCACTTCTAAGCGGTTCCTGGAGTAGTCAAATTCATAGAGACAGAAAGTAGAATGGTGGGTGCCAGGGGCTGGGAGGGATGCAGGAATGGGGAGTTAGTGTTTAATTGGTACAGAGTTTCAGTTTGGGAAGATGAAAAAGTTCTGGAGATGGATGGTGGTGATGGTTGCACAACAATGTACTTCATGTCACTGAACTGTATATATAAAAATTGTAAATTTTATGTTATGTATATTTTGCCACAATAAAAAAATTATTTTATATTTTTGAAATGTATATGTAGTCTATATGTTTATTTGACTACAGTGGGCAGGGTGAGGATGGGGTACTTCTAAGGAAGTAAAAGGAGAAAGGAACACAGACTGAGGCAAAGCATTTTCCTCATGCACCAGTAGGATACAGTGCAACGAGGAGTTTCTTTGAGAGATCTTAATGCTCCCTATGGCCCAGCACTAGCCAGTGGATTGGCCCAGGGTTGGGATTCAAGCCGGGACAAATACACTACTTTAGGTGATCCAAGACTGGGAGGTCTTGGGGGGTCTACACCAGAGCCTTCAAGGGGGACCCCAAGGTGAAAAACTGGGCCACATACAAATACCAAGGCCAAAAGGGCCTTGACTGAATCAAGGCTAAGAAGGAGTTAAATGGGGAACTAGATGGGAGATGGTAACAAGTCTCATCACGTCTAGGGTGTATGTCTGCGTCCTACTTCACTGTATGACTTTTTCTTCCCCTAGAAACATGAAAGATGCTGAGATCAATCCTTGGAACACAGCTAGGGTGTTATGGGTGAAAGGGGTCTCATCAACATGGTTAGGGCATGTTGGAAAAGTCTTTTTTATTAGCTCTAGTCTTATATTCAGATGCAGTCCATCTTAGTGATGGATAGAGCTGCTGATAGCTGATCCAACTGAAAAAGCATGTAGAGGGGCCTGGTGGCATAGTAGTTAAGTTCAAATACTCCACTTCAGCAGCCCAGAGTTTGCAGGTTCAGATCCTGGGTGTGGACCTACGCACTGCTTGTCAAGCCATGCTGTGGTGGCAACCCACATACAAAATAGAGGAAGATTGGCACAGATGTTAGCTCAGGGACAATCTTCCACACCAAAAGAAAAAAAGCATGTAGAGCACCTAACATCTGTTAGCACATAAGTGTTACATGCATTTAGCTCGTTTAGGAGCAGTAGTAGGCTGGAGGCTTTAGGATCCCACCACATGAAAGCAGGGCATGGAAAAGGCCCAGGCTCCCATGTTCTGCTTGAAGCTTCTCTGCCATCTGGCCTCCCTGGTCTTCGTCCCTCAGCTTGTACCTAGAGTCTTCCTTCCTGACTTACCTCTGGATGGATGATGCTTTGGCTGGTCTCCATGACTTTGTAAGGCACCTCTCAAGGATGCTGTATCTTGGGTCTCTGCAGGCCTCTGGACTCAGCCTCTGAAACACCAAACACCAATCCAGACCAGCATGCCCAGGACGCCACTCATCCTTATGCAGGGTTTAGCATCATTCTTCCTGTCAAATAGCACCAGATGCTGACAGACAAATAAACTCTCATCTTTATCTCAATTTATTCTCAGGAAGTCTTGGCCTCAGATGGAGGCAAATGTCCGAGAAGCAGGCCTACGGTGTAAGTGTCATTCATCCCTTCAGAAAGCCATTTACTGAGTGCCTTCCGTGTGCTTCAACCGGCAGCCTTCTCATGAGGTTCTCCTGAAATTCAAAACAACTGTACAGCAAGGAGCAGTCAGTGAGGCACGGCCTGTGGTCGCCCCCGTCTTACAGACGAGGAAGCTGAAGCTGAGAAACCACGTGTAACTAGCCTAAGGTCTTGTTGGCCGTACTATCCAGGTCCTAAAGTGCAGCTGGAATTGGTAACTCCTCCAGGAGGGCGTTGCCTGGTGGCATAAGGACAGTGTCGCATCTCTCTGCCTCTCCCAACAAAAACGACTCTCAAGATACCAATCTTTTGGGTTTCCCCAAATTACAAGCTTCGATGTCAAGAGAGCTGTAGCTGTATCAAAAAGTTAGGCAGATTTTGGAGTCACAGTCACCTGACGTTTTGAACAAGGGCGACGGGGGTGACTGAGGACTCCAAGCCAAGTTCAGATGAGCAAGGAGGACGAGAACAAAAAAGGCCTCCAGGCCCCCATGACAGTCGCCAGGTGCACATCTCGTCTTGTCAGATGTGCAGTGTGCTGTCTGGGCACACTCAGCTGACCTAAAGCAGAACTGGGCAGCCGGGAAGGATACAGATGCCATTTTCCGTCACACCTCCCACTTATTTAAAGAGTCACTCATGAGCTTTATCTCCCTCATCTGCATGGTGGGAATGATACTGATATCAGGGCTGCTGTGATAATCAGACAACCTGGTTTATGCAAAGAGTTACATAGCACCGGACACGAGGTAAGCGCTCAATAAAGGTTGGTTTCATATTCATTTGCTTCCGTTCCTGCCGCCTCCCCAGTACTGGCTTCACAGCACCACCCAGGACACGGGCTTGCAACCTGGTCAGTAAGACCACGGTTTGGTTGCTGTCCTGTGTCCTCATTAGCTACCACTGGGCACCACCTACAAAGGACATTTGATAACTATGACTGCCTGGGTCCAGAACTGCCAGATACCCAATAAAATAATCTTTTTTTTTCATTTTATGGTTTATAAAGTCCCTTTGTAAGTTATCTCAGTAGTTAATCAAAACAGTCTTGTGAGGGGTGCAGGCCCCGTGGCCGAGTGGTTAAGTTCAAGCGCTCCACTTCAGCAGCCCAAGCTTTCACTGGTTCAGATCCTGGGCACGGACCTAGCACTGCTCATCAGGCCATGCTGAGGTGGCATCCCACATAGCAGAACTAGAAGGAGCTACAACTAGAATATACATCTATGTACTGGGGGGCTTTGGGGAGAAGAAAAAAAGAGGAAGATTGGCAACAGATGTTAGCTCAGGCTCAATCTTTAAAAACAAAAGTCCTGTGAAATCAAAGGGCTGGCACGAGCTTCAATCTGCCAATGATGGCCTGAAGCTTTGAACGGGAGAAACAGAGATTAGGCCGTGTGAGTGGTTGGTGGCAGTTGGCAGCCAGTCCTTCCGACTCGTCAGAAGTTATAAAGTAGATAATTTATTTTAAAGTAGGTACACAGGCAACGTTGAAGAAAAAAAGGACCTCATAATTTTGAAATTTAAATAATCGTCATCATTTCTAACTTACTTTCAATCTGTGTTTAATGTACACGGATCCATTTGTACATATATTGTTTTAGCATGATTTTTTCCACTTTTCATTTACATAAACATTTCTGTGTAAGCTAACTTAAAGAAACAGTGGAATTTGCTGAGGTCGAAGTTCTTTGCCTGGCTATAAACTTGCCTCTAGGGAAACCTGGTTTAGCTGGACGAACAGATTCCCTAGAAACACATTTCGATTCATTTATGACCACTGCTCAGCGTCTCAGCCTATTGTGAAAAGTTTATTGAAACAGCACACCTGGCGATTGTCTGCAGGTCTGGCCACTTAGTGAACAGGCCCGAATCGTCACCGCTCATGGGCTTGCGTTTCCATGTCCAGCCCTGCATCTGCTGGCCACTCTGCCACTAACTATTCTATCCTGTCTGCCCTTGTCCAGAAGATAAGCACAAGAATGTGTGAACTATTTCTGTAGCAGACTTATTTAAATTGTATTTGTTGACTAAAGAGATGATATTTATTTAAGGACATAATGTATTTCAACAAGTATCATAATGAGAAAATTATATAACTGACATGCTTTAGTTTACTATGAATTCAATCAACCCTCTCAGTTAGGGAGTTTAGCTGCCTGCTGAGCGAGTTGCATCATCTTCTATTGGCGGTTCTCGAACTGTAGCTTGCTTCAGAATCTCCTGGAGGGCTTTTCAAAGCACAGGTAGCTGGGCCCCACTCCAAAGCTTCCGATTCAGCAGTTCTGGGGTGGGGTCTGAGAATGTGCACTTGGCCTATGCTGATCCTGCTGGTCTAGAGGCCACACTCTGAGGACAGTTGATATACACAAAGCTTGTGGTAGAAGCATGTACCAACCTCACAGATTTGCATTAATAACAGTTGCTTCTTTTCAAATTTTCATATTTCCTCTTCTTAAATAGAACACATATTACACTGCAGTGAAAAAGTTTATACAATCCCATTTACAATCATAACAGAAAGAATAAAATATCTAGGAATGAATTTAACCGAGGAGGTGAAAGACCTATACAATGAACGCTATAAGACATTATAGAAAGAAATCAATAATGACGTAAAGAAAGGAAAGATATTCTATGCACATGGATTGAAAGAATAAACAGAGTTAAAACGTCCATACTACACAAGCAATCTACAGCTTCAACGCAATCCCAATCAGAATCCCAATGACATTCTTCACAGAAATAGAACAGAGAATCTTAGAATTCATACGGGGCAACAAAAGACCCTGAATTGCTAAAGCAATCCTGAGAAAAAACAACAAAGCTGGAGGCATCACACTCCCTGACTTCAAAATGTATTACAAAGCCATAGTGATCAAAACAGCATGGTACTGGTACAAAAATAGGCACACAGATAAATGGAACAGAATTGAAAGCCCAGAAATAAAACCACACATCTAATCCACACAGACTGTCCACACAGACAGCTAATCTTCGACAGAGGTGCTAAGAACATACGATGGAGAAAGCAAAGTCTCTTCAATAAACAGTGTTGGGAAAACTGGACAGCCACATGCAAAAGAATGAAAGTAGACCACTATCTTTCACCATATCCAGAAATAAACTCAAAAAGGATTAAAGACTTGAATGTAGGACCTGGAACCATTAAACTTCTAGGAGAAAACAGGCAGTACGCTCTTCAACATCGGTCTTAGCAGCATATTTTCAAGTACCATGTCTGACCTGTCAAAGGAAACAATAGAAAAAATAAACAATGGGACTGCATCAAACTAAAAAGCTTCCACACAGCAAAGGAAACCATCAACCAAATGAAAAGACAACCTAACAATTGGGAGAAGATATTTGCAAACCATGTTTCTGATAAGGGCTTAACATCCAAAGCATATAAAGAACTCATACATCTCAACAACAAAAAAACTAACAGCCCAATTGAAAAATGGGCAAAAGATCTGAATAGATATTTCTCCAAAGGATATACACAGATGGCCAACAGGCACATGAAAGGATGTTCAACATAATTAACTATCAGGGAAACGCAAATCAAAACTACAATGAGATATCACCTCACGCCCATCAGAATGGCTATAATTAACAAGACAGGAAACAAGTGTTGGAGAGGATGTGGTGAGAAGGGAACTCTCATACACTGCTGGTGGGAGTGCAAACCAGTGCAGCCACTGTGGAAAACAGTATGGAGATTCCTCAAAAAAATTAAGACTAGAATGGCCATACAATCCAGCTATTCCACTGCTGGGTATTTATCCAAAGAACATGATAACATGAATGCATAAATATACATATACCCCTATGTTCACTGCAGCATTATTCACAATAGCCGAGACTTGGAAGCAACCTAGGTGCCCATAAAGGGAGGAATGGATAAAGAAGGTGTGGTATAGATACAAAATGGAATACTACTCAGCCACAAGAAACCAAGAAATCTGGCCATTTATGACAACACGGATGGACCTTGAGGGTATTGTGCTAAGTGAAATAAGTCAGACGGAGAAAGTCAAATACCATATGATCTCACTCATAAGTAGAAGATAAAAACAACAAACAAACACATAGCCACAGAGATTGGATTAGTGGTTACCAGAAGGGAAGTGCAGAGGGAGCCAGGCAAGAGGGATGGTTAGGCACATGTGTGTGGTAATGGATAGTAATTAGTCTTTGGGTGGTGAACATGATGTAATTGACACAAGAATGGAAATATATAACGATGTACACCTGAAATTTACATAATGTTATAAACAAATGTTACCGCAATAAAAAATAAGAAAAGTAAATAAATAAAAATAAACTCAAAATGGATCAAAGACTTGAAGGTAAGACCTGAAACCATAAAACTTCTAGAAGAAAATATAGGCAGTACACTCTTAAAAGGATCTTTTCGAATATAATGTCTACTTGGACAAGTGAAACAAAAGAAAAAATAAACATGTGGGACTTCATCAGAATAAAGAGCTTCTACAAGGCAAAGGAAACCAGGATCAAAACAAAAAAAAGACAACCCACCAACTGGGAAAAAATAGCTGCAAATCATATATCCAACAAGAGGTTAATCTCCATTCTATATAAAGAAGTGACACGACTCAACAACACAAAAATAAACAACCTATCAAAAAAATGAGCAGGGGATACGAACAGACATTTTTCCAAAGAAGATATACAGATGGCCAATAAGCACATGAAAAGATGTTCAATATCACTAATCATCGGGGAAACGCAAATCAAAATTACACTGAGACATCACCTTATACCCGTTAGAACGGGTATAATCACCAAAACAAAAAATAGCAAATGTTGGAGAGGTTGTGGAGAAAAGGGAACCCTCATATACTGCTGGTGGGAATGCAAATGGGTTCAGCCACTATGGAAAACAGTACGGAGATTTCTCAAAAAATTAAAAACAGAAACACCATATGACCCAGCTATCCCACTACTGGGTATTTAGCCAAAGAACTTGAAATCAACAATTCAAAGAGACTTATGCACCCCCATGTTCATTGCAGCATTATTCACAATAGCTAAGATGTGGAAGCAACCCAACTGCCCACTGACTGATGACTGGATAAAGAAGATGTGGTGTATATACATACAACGGAATACTACTCAGCCATAAAAAAGACAAAATCTTCCATTGGCAACAACATGGATGGACCTTGAGGGTACGATGTTAAGTGGAATAAGTCAGACAGAGAAAGATAAACACCATATGATTCCACTCATAGGTGGAAGACAAACAAACACACAAAGGATATTTCAGTGGCTACTAGGAGAAGGGGGTTGGGGGCTGGGCACAAAGGGTGAAGGGGCACACTTATATGGTAACTGACAAATAATAATGTACAACTAAAACTTCACAATGCTGTAAACTATTATGAGCTCAATTTAAAAAAAGTTTACAAAATAGAAGGGGTGGCACTTTGAGGGAGATTTTCAGAATTTCACGTATAAAAATATACGATTGTTTCTACAGAAGACGCCTTTGGATTGAAAGAAAAAGGAGCAATAAACCAAGAGGTCCCTGTTCAGAATCTCTTAAGACCATGCTAAGCAGCCCACAAGTCAAGGCTGGAGAGAGGCTGTGGGTCTGATCAGGGCAACATGGCCACTCCCTTCTCCTTCCCTAAGTAGCAGCTTTTACGGCATTACATTCAGAATGCAAAGCAGATAAAAAAGATAGCAATTAAGAGACACTGAATTACAAATCTAAAAAGCATCTGTAGCTTTGGGAATGCCGAGGTGACATGTAGGATATGGCTTTTCTGATCCTCTCTCCTTCCTTGCAGGGGAGGATAAAGAAATCTCTGTTTTTACAAACTTAAAGAACAACAATACTGATCTTTTCTGGTAAGGTTCAAGTGTGTGACACACACTATCTGAACGGAATCAAATCACTTGTGGGGTCTGTTCTTAAGTCAGTGGGGAGAAAAGTCCCTGGGAAGTGCCAAGGTGCTTGTCTTGTCTTTGATTAAAAGCCTGTCCTTGAGGGGCCAACCTAGTGGCGCAGTGGTTAAGTGTGCACGTTCTGCTTTGGTGGCCCGGGGTTCGCCAGTTCCGATCACGGGTGCGGACGTGGCACCACTTGGCACGCCATGCTGTGGTAGGTGTCCCACATATAAAGTAGAGGAAGATGGGCACGGATGTTAGCTCAGGGCCAGTCTTCCTCAGCAAAAAAAGAGGAGGATTGGCAGCAGTTAGCTCAGGGCTAATCTTCTCCCCCGGCCCTCACACCCCCAAAAAAAGCCTGTCCTTGGAGTCCTACAGCTCAGGAATGGGACTGGTCTGTTTGCTGTTTAAATAAAAGAAGCAACCTACTGATCTGCCCACATATAACAAACACAGAGCATGTGATGTGTGGGGTTAAAAGAGTAGTTGGGACCTAACCTTATCTCTGTGTGACCTTAACTCACTTATTCATTAATTTAGAAAACAATTACTATGGGCTCATTATCTGCCAGGCGCAGAGCTTACAAAAGGGTCTTAAAATGTTTCTTTTGTAAACTAGGGACCAGGCTAACTCACCTCCCTGTCGTTGGGACCACGTGCCGGGAACTCCAGGGACTTTGTGGATCTAGGGGTCCTCTTCTCTCTCTTCTACTGATGATGAGCCACCCCATGAGACCCACTGCTGGGGCTCTTAGCTTATGCTATGCGGGGTCCAGTGATTGCAGCCTCCATTAGTGTGACCTTCGAAACATCAGGTGTTTTGAGAGCCGGAGGAAACGCAAAGTTGTGACAGGGCCTGGAAACTGCTTCCTCAGCGCTAAGGCAGCAAACACGTGACGCCATTTTGCAGAACTTCCCGCACCTGGAGCACGCTGCATGCAGTGCTGGGCTCCTACACACGTTAGCTTATTTCATCTTCACCCTTGCTTTTTGCAATGAATCAGCTTGGCATTACTACAAAATTAAAGCCCTCTTTGCAGTCTTCACAAAGCCCCTGACAAAAGACCTTGCACTCAGTAGGAGCTCAACTTTATTGAATTGAACCAAACACCCTCAAATCTAATGCTTTTAAGCAATCGTTATCAAGAGGAATTTGCAATTGATCGCAAGAAGTACCTAATAATTTTCTCTCCTGTGGCATATTCCACCACTGCCTCCCCACCCTGATATTTGAAACAAAAAAATGTCCCTTGAATTCAGCATGGAATGAAATCTTGCATCTCATGCTGACTCCAAGTTTAGAAGTAAAAGTACAATTTATTTCCATAGAAAAGAAAATATCTGTAGAGGTACAGTTAAGGAGAAAGATGTGAAGGTCTAAATCCTTAAGTCTCAGAAATCACATCTTTTTCATAAATTCTTTTGTAATAGTGGTCAACTCAGCAGATTGGAGACTAGTTATAATCAAGCCAGAACACAGAGCCACACCCTCCCGGCGCTCGTGCTAGAGTAGCCACAGATGTTTCTTTAACTCAAGCAGCTGTTGGTCACTGAAGGGGCCAGTCCAAAGCTCCAGCCTGCAGCCGTGCAGACCACCATGAGGGTTTGGAAAAAGGACCAAAGTTCCTTTTGCTGGCAGATTAGTAGCACTTTCTTTTTCATTCTCATAAGTGGAGCCTTATTCCTTTATTACAGAAAGTGATAGGATACGAGTTGTCTTCAAATAGTCAGTAGGTTATTTGGCCTTTTAGATGATGCAACAAGAGGCAGAGAGCCCTTTGGATGAGAATCATAAGCACTACAGCCTGCCACAGCATGCCCAAAGTCTTCGTTAACAATGTATTTCCCGGCTTCTCAACTTCCCAAAACAAAAAGGCACTGACAAAGCTAAATGGCTAATTATTACAGGTAAGATTTCTCTGCAGAGACTCCAGGGTGATGGAGCAGAGCGAGAACATGGTTAACCTGAACGTCATCAAGTTTTGACATCTAACTTCCAGTTGACTGAAAATACGGGGGATAGAGGAGCAAGTTAAACAGCATCTCACAAAAACAGAGAATTCTAGAAAGCGGGAGATTAAACAGGCCAGCAGACCACTTCAATAAGTCAATGTCAAGATTAAAAGCAGGGGAAGAGGCGTACTGTTCTAGATTAAAAGAAAATTTTAGTTTTTTTAAACAACCAAATGTAAGGTGTAAGGTCAATTGGAGATTGGTTTGAATAAACCAGCTGTCAAAGGTAATTTGGTGCAACTGGGCACAGTTGAATACAGGCTGGTGTCAGCTGATGAGAGGGGAGTGACTGCTAGTTAGCTTTGGTGTGACAGCACTACTATAGTTACGTAAGAAAATGTCCTTTTTTCTCAGAGGCACATTCTAAGTATTTAAAGATGAAATGACATGTCTATAACAGAAAATTTTCCAGAAAAAGATGAAGCAAATGTGTTGAATATTAATTGTTAAATTGAGGTAATGAGTAGATCGCATTATATTCTTCTCTGTACTTTTCTTATGCTTGAAATTTTTCAAAACAAAATGAATTTAAAAAATATGATAGATTTCAATTTTATGTTTAAACAATTTTCTGGCTTTCTCATTGATTAGCTGTATTGATTAGCTGTACCTACACAAGTCATTTAAATTCTCTGAGCCTCTGACTCCTCATTTGTAAATTGATGATAACAGTAAATTCAAGATTGCATAAGAATTTAATAATATGTATGTGAAAATGCTTCATAAATGAGCAAAGGTCACAAGTTTTGCTTCTTCTTGTTTATGCACATGGCTTTTGAAAGTCTTGAAATAAACTCTGGATTGCAAGAAGGTCCATCATCTCTCAAAGTGATGTAGGTGCTTTTATGCATCAAGGTTCTCCAGAGAAACAGAACCAATAGGATGGATAACCACATACGTATACATATTTACATACAAATAATAAATAAATAAATACACACACACACAGAAAGAGAGAGACAGACAGAGAGGGACAGGGAGACGGAGAGAGAGAAGCAGAGACAGAGATCTATTTTAAGGAATTGGCCATTGTGGAGGCTGGCAAATCCAAAATCTGCAAGGCTGGCAGGCTGGATGCCCAGGGAAGAGATGATGCTGCAGTTTGAGTTTGAAGGCAGAGTTCTGGCAGAATTCCCTCCTCTCCAGGGGACCTCAGTCTTTGTTGTGTTCAGGCCTTCAACTGATTGGATGAGGCCCACCCCATTTGAAGGGTAATCTGCTTTACTCAGTCTATTGATTTAAATGTTAATCTCAGAGGCCAGCCCTGTGGCCAAGTGGTTAAGTTTGTACGCTCCACTTCAGCAGCCTGAGGTTTCACTGGTTCCGATCCTGGGCATGGACATGGCACCGCTCATTGGGCCATGCTGAGGTGGCATCCCACATGCCACAACTAGAAGAACTGACAACATACTGCGGGGATTTAGGGAGAAAAAGCAGGAACAAAAAAAAGATTGGCAACAGTTGTTAGCTCAGGAGCCAATCTTTAAAAAAAAATGTTAATCTCATATAAAAAATACGTTTAGAGCAACATCTAGAATAATATTTGACCAAACATCTGGGTACTGTGGCCTAGCCAAGTTGACACATAAAATCAACCATCACAATGTTTATAAATAATTGATTGATGAACTATCTAGCGTTTTGCTCTGTAGAATTCTGTGCAGTTCACAAAAGCAACCTGCTATTGGTGTCATTCTGAGTTACTCAATGTCATAGCTTTCCAACCAGCAAGAAATATTTAGGGGTTTGAAAAGGAAAATACACCTAAATTTAATTAGTATCTTTCCTATAACTTCCTATCTAAAATTTACCCTCAAACAGAATATAGAAAATTCTTTATTTTCCATAAGAATAAGAATGTAAGACCCATGAGAACAGGGTCTTTCTGTCCCTTTTCCGCTGAGGCCTTGGTAACTAGGGCAGTGCCCGGCAGAGGTTGGGCACTCAGGAAATACTAACGAACGAATCCCTGACGGTGGAACTGAGCAGGTATCACAAGTGCCATGAGTGAAGTGTGATCAGGATATCACATGCGTATATTCCATAATCACATTTAGCATCCATCCACAGGCACAGAAATTCCACTTCAACTTAATCTGAAACGTCTTCCTTCTTGCCTGGACATTTGGAGACCAGGTTTATTGAAGCAGTGATTGTGAAGTACAATGTGAGGCTCACGTCCAAATATGTTCTGCATGGAATCTTTCCTATGGGTGGAATGACATGCCAGACATTCAAATAGCGTAACTGTTTCTAGTAAGAATTCTCAGTGGAACCAGCTCTAGGGTTTACTAGCGGGCAACTGTACAGGGTGCCTTTCCCAAAATATCTCCCTGATTGTCATCTCAGGGCATAAAATGCCTGAAGTGCCACCATCTGGGGTGTATTCCTTCCAATCCTAACGGAATTTTAACTTTCCAGCATTCTCAATTAAAATGTAAATACCTCACTAAGGATGATATGTTAAAACTGTCATTTTAGGACTTCTGCAGGGATCAACTCAATCTATCAATCAACTCATCAATTAGTAGATGTCTCAGGTTTCTTTTCCTTAGTGGTGATTTTTTCCAATTTTGACAATTCAGAAATATCCGTAATCAATTCTGCCTTTATAACTATAGAGGAATCAAATCCCATGAAAGCCATAGAGCTTATTTTTAGTATTTTTCTCTCTTTCCCCCTCATACATATAGTTAGGTTTACATTAGGAACAATCTAATTATTTCCACATTTATGAAAGGGAAGAGCGGTGTTCCGAGCTCCCAATGCTGGGGGCGTGACGGCTGAGGAATGCCGCTGGGTGACTTTGTGCTGACATGGTCTTTGTGGTTGCTAGGGTGCTCACCCATATGTTTACACGCTTATATAAAAATGATCTAAGGGACAGAGAATGAACAGAGGACTTCAGGGATCTGGTAATCATTTTCACAAACCTGTTAGATTTTCCTTTCATCAGTCCTTCTGTGTATTTGGAAGTCAAATATATGGACTTCCAAAGTCAAAACCATATATTTAACAGAACACATGACCACGGCATATATATATACATTCACAGCTACAGTGCTGGATTCTGATAGACTATTATTATTTGAGCAAATACCACGCTGGGAAATGTAATTTTAAAAATAATTAAGCCAAAAACCTATAGGAATAGTTTAATGTTCCCCAACTGTATGTTAAGGTCTTTTAGGAATGTATGTACCTCACAACACCCATCCTGCAAGTGATAACCTCAAGATGATACACAAAAGCTTGTATGTTGACTAGAAAAACTCCTATTTGGTTTCCTTTCTTGGACAAAATTTTATAATATTATATCAGTAGTAAAATCACTCAAGATACAAATAGTTTAACAATGAGAAAGTCATATTCTCCAAGAGAAGACTTTCCATGCCCTAATTCTATTTTTCGGTAACAGAGACATTGGAAATCGACAAGTAGAAAGGAGTGCCTGATCTTTGCTACAGCCAAAAGCAGCACAACGCAGTCTCTGGGGCAGCTTCCAACCCCAGACGGGGAGAGCTGCAGTGAAAGTTACATGGAACAATGGGTTAAGGTTCCCAGCAAAATGCCTGGCATATTTTAGACACTCTCCAAGTATTAATTTCCTTTGTTTATCCTAAGGGATTTTAAATTTGTATATGGAAGATTTAAAAAATAAAATGATTATGTAGATGGGCATTTTTATGAATCAGGCAAAATTCTGCTATTATAGGCCAAGGAGTTTTCTTGTGTTTATATTTGAAACCAGATTTGATTTAATTAAAACATTTTCTAGGAAGAGACTGAAACCCTCTCCCTCCCTCTTGTAAGGTGAAACTCTTCCAAGAAAGTACACTTGTGTTGTAGTGTTAAGATCATGTATGTGTTGCTGCCCTTTCGTCAAGATAAAGAACCCAGGACATGCTGCGTGCTCAAGGGCGTGTCTTTAAAGCAAAAGTGCCTACAATCAGCGTGACAAGCACTATCTGCCAGGCAGAAGTACAATAGTTTTTCCTCTAAACTGATATTCGACTGTTTCAGGAAATGATGTGTTTTAGTAGTCTCATAAACCGCTCACAGAATTATGTATCTATTGTAAGTCAACCAGATTTTCTTTAAAAATTTAAAACAATTTTAGGGTGGAACAACAGGCTGCCTTGTTACAGAGACAAACTTACACAAAGCCACAGGCATTTGGGGAAATCTCTTGCCCTTTGGGGTTCTCTTCTCACATTTGCTTTTATACTAAATTTTTGGTGTGGCTCTGTTCTGACGGATATGGAGTCTCTTAAAAACCTACTCTGTGTTTCCTAAGAATTCATGTCGCTAAATAGGGTTTGAAACATTATTGGTCAACATGGTTTTGCCTCCTGTCCCGAGAACACTGAGCAATCAGCGCTCTCTCTTTCACAAATGACCATTGTTTCTCACAGACCAGCCCCCAACCTCTGCTTCCAGAATTCAGGCCCAAGAATGTGAGAACAGTACTTGCTGGTGGTTACCTAGGTAATTTCAAGATGCCCATCTTTTAGAATGTTCAAAAATGGAAGTTCTTCTTATGCGATTCTCGCAAATGACGGATAAAAAAAATTAGGCAAGATACCACCATCTCAATTTCTGTAAAATGAAACCTAGGCACTAGCACAGATGATAGCCTGGCACCAACGTGCTGTAACTCGGGACACCAAAAACAAGCCGTTTATACTATACATAAAAGAGTATTGACTCTTGCCACTTTAAAATGTCTGATACTATTTGGCATTCACAGTGATCTTTCTTGATTTGTCCTAGGTATTAAATTTTTCCTTTGACCTATTGCACTTGCTTATGCATCTTTGTCTCTTTTAAACCCTGGTTGATAACAGTTCTTTGCACAATTGTATCAGTTTTTTGCTGCTCCAATTGCATCAATAACTGAAGACTGCAAAAGTCTACTGAGCTTGGGCACCAAGGACAATTAAGTTGCTGGATATCTCTTGTGTCTTATTTACTCCATTCCAGCCAGGAGAACATAATTGCTTGGCACTAGTGTGCTCCAGGAAATTCCAGTCTGTTAGGAGCGGTACCAAAGTCCATTAGGCTGTGTCATGTATTGCTGTCCTGTGCAATCTCAAAGGCTAGGGCAAATAATATGAAGGAGCAATGTTGTTGCTCCCCCGTGTCTTATCAGAAAGTCAAACTTGAAGCAACTCAGAACTGGCAAAGAGCCGTAAGCGGGCCGGAGAACCTGAAGGGGCTGCTGGGAGTAAAGGGGAAGTCACTGCAGCTTTTTTTCAGTCCTCTCCTGGCTCCTACAAATGGCAACTTGTGCAAGTGCAAAGAAAGAAGTGATTCTGGGCTGTCCACCACTTTTTGATACCCTGGAACCAAAGCTCTTTCCAGGCTAAAGATGCGGGGGGAAAAAAACCCCACAAAGCTGGCTGCTGTAGAATGTGCAGTCCTGTTTTGGAATATGGATGTGGAGGGACAGGAATATCACTTGCTGAGCGTCTATCGTAACGCAGACTCTACGCCATTGTATTTGTGCTCACAACAATCCTGGGGGGAAGTACTATCTCCAATGATACAAAATTGAACCTTAGACAGATCAGGTAGCTTACCCAAGGTTGCAGAATTAGCAAGAGCTAGAAGTAAGGTTCTCACCCAAATCCGCCTGATTATGAAGGCTTTAACCTTGGCTAGGAGCATGACTGGGGTAATGGAAAAGGCAGGAGACCTCGGATGGACTAGTTTAGGTGGAACGCTAATCCTCTCTTCCACCATCCTCCCTTTTTCGCCTAACATTTATAGCACTAAACAAGACCTAGGGTTAGCCACTCAAGTTTTCTGGGCCTGGCTTTCCTCATCTAGTATCTGAGGTGACGAAATGGTAGTACTGACCCAAGTGTGAGCCTGTCGTGATGGGCTCCACGCACAGCCCTGCTCTGATACGGCCAAGCTGTGTGCTCACACGCTCTGCAGCCCCCATTCTGGGTCTCCTGTTCTGATTTGACTGCACAGAGAGCCTCTCATAGGTCACTAACTATAACCTTTGGAACACTGGATAATGTGATCTGAACTGGGGCGTTGTTTATCTAGCTCTTGTCATGTTCTTAAAAATTTATGGAATTTCTCTTCTTTAACAAGTGCCACTTCATTTCAGACCACTTAAAGCAAAAGAATGTTCTGGTAATGACATAAAGACAAAGTGATTCAGCCCTGTGGTTATGAGTCCTGTGGTGCCCTTATCTTGGCGTTATAACTACCCCTGAAACACACCTTTCCTTGTTCAAACTGTAGTGGGACGGTCCTCAGGCAAGGACCAGAACTCCCTGGGTTGTTTAAGATTGTTAATGAGTTATGAAAAAGAAATTAATTCTGCCAACTCCCCAGCGCGCCCGTGGGGATAAAAATTAGGGTACCCATTCCCTGCACGAAAAACAGCAATTCCCTGTAAGAAAATTTTCCAGTCTAAGATAATGACATAGACCAACATAAGCGCTCTTTTGTTTTTTAGTTTTTTGATGTTAGATTTTATTTAATCTTTTCACTTTTGATTTCATTTTGAAAGTTAAAGGAGTTACTCTTTTATTCTCAGCAGTTCAAGGGTTTCCAGGGCAACCTGACTCCAGGCCCGGTAGTAAAGATGTTTAAATAGAATGGGGATACTGTCAGTTATGCTGATCAGTATTAAATCTCTGGTAGCTCATTTTTCCCGAGAGTGAATGAATAACTGATACACTGAGGCCTGTTTACTGTGAGGTCTTACATAATCTAGAATACTTATGCCTGAAGATTATCATCAGCCAACCAATATTTACTAAGCTTCCACTCTGTGCAAGCCCCAATGTCCATTACTATGGAGTATACAAAAAGTAGAGGTCATGATTCCTTCTTCAAGAAGCTTAACTTTCTTTGGGGGAAAAAAGGGAACAAAACAAGAGCCATCATAGTGACTATGTATGTAATTAACTATTAAAGGAAAAATGTAAACACATGATTTAGAAGTTCAGAAAAGAGATGGACCCCTGACAAATTTCATTCACTCAATCACCAATTCATTTATTCATTCAACCAATGAGTATTTAGGGGCTCTTATATTTAGGTGCTAAGAGGATTTCAAGACAAATAAGAAAGGGGCCTTCCCCTTGGACTTGTAGTAAAGTAGACAAGTTAAATCATGTACACGAATAACTACAAATCAAGGAAGAAAGTGATAAGTGCCATAAGAGGGGTAAAGATAAATGTGCTAGAATTTCAGAACATGAAGGGATAACTCAGCTTGGAGCCAACCGAGGAAGACTCATAAAGTAGATACTTAGACGGAACCTCGAAGAATGGGCAGGTCTGTACTTGAGGAGTAGATTAAAATCACTTCCATCAGTGGTGCACGGACAATTTCTTTTCAAGTTGACCGTTGGCATTTGGAACATATTTTGCATAGAAACAATATTCTATCTGGTCTTTGGTCTCCCTGATCTGTTCACAAGAGCTCATACACCCACAATGTACCTGAGGAATATCATAAATATACTCTTTCAACCATGCACACGTATTATGTCAGGGTTCCTATGGGAAAATTCAGGCTGTTCAAATGTTTCAAGCTACGCACACAACTCCCTGCTGCCCCCCACCCTCCACCCGTCAGCTTTCCTCCCTGGCTGTAGCTCCTTCAGGTCTCAAGCCAACACCCAAGGATGGTGAAGACTTCTGTGATGGGGGAGATTTGCAAGGGTGGATCCAGGTTGTGGAGCCTGGAGCTTACATAACTTTGGTGGCTCTATTTAAGAAAAAGAATTCAGAAATCACTTAATTTGTCAATTTTGCCAAAACATAAGTCTGTGTGAATATATTGGTAGGGTGCCTCCAGGGCCTTGCAAGAGACTCAGTGAGTGAGAGACCCTGAAGTTTAAGCTTCGTTAACTTTCTGGAAACTCAAACTCGGAGATTTGAAATCCTTGGAGATCAGGAATCTGTTTATTCTCTGTTCTTCACTAAAATATGGTGCAGTGTTTCGTACTAGGGGGTGAGAGACTAGAGTTCCAGGAGCCACCTCTTGCTGCCCTGGGGTGCAGGGAAGGGCGAAGGCGAGGAAGAAAGGCTGGAGTGAGATGAGGCACAGGCATAGGAGCCAGACAGACCTGGGCTGGCATTCCAGAATGTTCCAAAGTTGATCCCGGAAAAATGACTCCACCTTTTTGATCCTGAGGTTTCTCATCTGTACAAAGTGCAAAATTGTCACTATATTTGTAACAGTGCCAACTTCAGAGGACTATTTCAATGAAACAGCATTCTAAAATACCCAGCCCAATCCCTGACTCACCACAGGTACGCAACAATGTGGAGGAACGAGTCATCTGGAAATTGTGATGCTACCCACTTCAAAGAGCTTTGCAAAAACCCACTTTCCTGTCTATAACTCTAGGTCATTTGTCTCTACACCTGCCATGAAGAGGGGCCTGCAAGAAATGTTGCCAGTGTTGGCTGGAGTGTAAAGCATTCTGGGCACAATGGATGTACACATGGGCAAGCCCTTTGTAAATCGTAAAACCCCGAGCACATGGGAATTAGTGTCGATGTGACTTTGGCTGTCTAAGATGGCTCACAGACTTCCTAGGTGCTGGCCAATTATAGCGTTTCCAAAGGATGAAGGTAAGTCAGACGGCTGGGAAAGCAGCAACCAGAGAAGCAGATTGGTCAGAAGAGCTGAAACAATTTAGCATGGGTATTTTTATTAAAAACTGGTCAGATAGAGTCCTTACCTCTTAGAGACAAATACTGGAATAGTTACAGATGAACTGATATGATGTCTGGGACTTGCTTCCCAGGGGACAAGAGTTGAGGGTACAGATAAAATTGGCCGTCTCTCTTCTTTTGTATAGGTCTGAAATTTTTCACAGTAAAAAGTTTAAAAAATGACCAGATAAATAAAATCACTTATTCTATCATTGGGCAAATGTCCAAATGTGTCCTTTGCTGTGGCCCCGCACTCCCCGGCAGCAAGGCTAACCTCACTAGCATTCTCCTAACACATCTCACCCAGTCCTACCTCTGTGCCCACGGAATGTCTCTTGATCCATCAGGGAGTGTGGAAGAGGCATCTTGGCTGAAATAGAGTATCCCTTATTTTAAAGGCTTCCCAGTCTGCTGTCATTATCTTCTTCCTAGCTTCTGGCCCTGCCCTGAGCTTCAGGACTCCTGTATGATCTGGGTCCTGACACCTGCGTGGCCAACTGCCTTGCTGAGATCTCCAGTAGGCACGTGTTTCCAACCTTCTGAGTTCTCCTTTGAATTTGGAACCTGGTGTTTGAGCATCTCCCAGGTTCAACCGAGTTTCCTATGTGGTGCTTATTTTCCCACCTTCCTCTCAGTTTGGACACCTCGCCCTGTCTCTGTGATCGACTGGTGCTCGCAGCTCATTGTGACAGTGAAAGATGGAACAATTGCATTTTTCAACTTAAACGAATAACGTGCATTTCATTTCTCTGTAGTTTTATCTGGAATTTTTAATTTACTATTTCTTTTGCTTTAACTTTATCAGTTTCAGCCATCTTAATGAAATCATTCTAGTCACTCTCGGAAGCAGTAGATTACATACGGTCTACTGGTTTCCTATTGCTGCTGGTACAAATTACCACAAAACTAGTAGCTTAAAGACAACATACACTTCTCCTCCGGAGGTCAAAAGTCTGCAATGGGTCTGTCTTAGTTAGAATCCAGGCATCAGCAGGGCTTGGTTATCTGGAGGCTCTAGGGGAAGACCTGTGCCCTGGCCTTTTCCAGCTTTTAGAGGCCACCTGCCTCATGGACCCATGGGCCCTGCCTCTATCTTCAAAGCCAGCAGTGTAGCATCGTCAAGTATCTCTCTGATTCTGATCCCTTCTGCCTCCTTCTTCCACTTTAGAGGACTCTTGTGATTACAATGGCCCCATCTGGATAATTGAGAATACTCTCTTTAAGGCCAGCTGATTAGCCATCTTAATTCCGTCTGTAGCCTCAATTCCCCCTAGCCATGAAACCTAACACATACCCAGCTGCCAGGGACGAGGATGTGGACATCTTTGGAGGGGTGGAGGCAGCATTATGTTGCCTACCACATACTATATTAGAGATGGAATGTCATTTTAAGGAGATTTAGAGAAAAAGTTACCCCAAGAATGAAATAGTTGGTTTAATAAAAAATATACAGATGACCAAGATATGGTTCAGTTAAATCTGTCTAAACAAACTGGTGATTGAACAACTCATGCTCCCAACACCACCAGTCTCCGCCTCAGCTTTTCCGTGGGCTCTAGATTTCCAGGAAGGGCACTTGGTGATTTCACGTGAACTCCCGATCCTTGTGATGCTGCCTTTTGGATAACAGAATAAATGACATAAACTTATCATTTTTTGCTGTTGGCCCAGCACAACCCTGGACTTGTTCTCCGTGCAGCCCTACAGCACCAGCTGTGCCGCGTGAGGGCATGCGTCCCAGGGACATGACCTCAGTATCCAACACGACTGGCACTGTGATGCGTGCAGGAGACGCACAGGCAGAGAGAGAATTCTGAAGCTGGAAGGGAACCTAGAGATCATCTATTTTTTTCCAGCTTATTTTAGAGATGAAGAAAGTGAGGCCTCAGGGTGCTAGGTGACTTTAAAAAGACATTGAGGTGGCATCAGAGAGCAGGACCAGAAACAGATCTTTGAGGGGCCCACAGAACCTGCTCTGTTTTCTTCCCAAATCACCACTGGTAACATTTGTAATTCTTTTGGAAGGATTCTTGTTTTCAACCAGAAGGTCAATGTCACTTATACGTTAGAAGACTAGAGCTCCATGATAACAGAAGAAGGAAAGTCCTTTGTTCCAAAAGTAAAAGGGAGATAAGATATGGTAAAATAAACAGAAGAAAAGTAACACAGTGATGATCACGGTTCATCCTGTATTCAAAATAAGCTACTTTCATGTGCTCAGGTGAAGCCCAGGGAGGCGGTACATCCTCCTAAGAGTTCTCCCAGTTGTGGCAGTGGGACCAAGGAGGGGCATATCCTCCCCCAGATCCCCGTCCGAGGTGGGGGACTCATGAGGCCAGCTGCACCCCAGCACTGGTAGTCCCAGCCTGCTGGCCCAAGGAAACAATGACACACAGACTGTCCAAGTACTTCATACCCTTGAAGTCATTCACTCATTCATTCTCAGTCAACAAATAACGTAATGTGTACCTGCTCTGAGAGTCAGTGCGGCAGGGACTGGAGAGAACGGAAAGATGAATAATCCTGTGGACGTTGACTTCACAGAGCCCACTCTCCCATCGAGCATTCACAGCATTAAACTTTCATCCATCCAAGTTCTGTCAAACAATCCATAGAGGGAAACAAACTGGGAAGTACTCCGGTTAGACACGTTTGAGTGTGCAGAAGGCCCTCCTGACGGAGAGCCCAGGAAGAAGGCAAGCACTCGGACAAGCACCCTGAGCGCAGACGGATTTAGACCGGGTCAGATTTCGAGAGTGAAGTGAGTCGTGCTGCTCACGGCTATTTCATCATCCCCTGGAAACTATGGTAACAGCTCAATGGACCACTTACAATCTGTTCATTTCGGTCTTTCTAGCAAGTAGATCCTCCCAGTCAATACATATATGTCTATGGCTGTATTGGGCCCTGAGCTTGGAGTGTGCAGGGTGCTTCCTTATTTAACAATTCCAGTTGTAAATGGAAAATGGTACACTTACCTTGTGACGTTTCTGAAGGGATAATTTGCATTACAATTTGTCTTTTTAAATCACGTGTTTAATTGTGGGGCCTTCTCCCTCTCAGGGCCTGGCAGTGGGTTCAACAGCACCTTGTCGGTTGGCTCTTCCATGATCAGACAGACATCCGAGTAAGCTGAGTGTTATATGAGGAGAAATATGTTGCCTACATAAAGGATATTGAGATGATTTATACGTTTTTAATGCATAGAAGTGATGTCTAGTTAAACAATGAATTGTTTTGTGTATTAAATAATACAAAATAGATTCTGACAAATAGGTGTCAGATTTAAAAATATGTTTAATTCAGTTTTATATTGTTTGACCTTGACGTTCTAATTCATTACCACCTAAAATGAGCTTTCATGAGGGGGACTGATTTATTACTGTTACTTTTCTTCCTATTTCCTTTTTTGCCTTTCCTTTTTTATAGTATTCCTGAAATAGGACTACAGAGTTATTTTTAAAAACATAACCCTTTATTTGTGTCTGATTAACCGAGAAATAATTTAGAATTTAAAAGAAAGTGAATTTGAGGGTCCTTATAAACCTCACCATGGAGACGGAGGAGGGAGCTGTTACCATGGAGACGGCTGTGCTTCCCGCGTGCCTGGAGGCGTGATTACCACACGGTCAGATATCAGCATGAATTGGGTAGGTATGTAAAACATTTTACGTTCCTCACTGAAAACATGGTGATGAATGAAATTAATGTTAAACAGACTTCAGTGCACCCTGGTGCATGCAGAGGAACTCTGCAGGCCCCAGACTGCACCCCAGTTCCTGATTCAGTTGGAGTGGAGGCCAAGCAATCCGTATTGTAAACTAGCTTCTCGGGAGACTTTGGGAACCAGCCCCATGTGGCAAGCTCACAAACAGGAGTTTCTGGGCAGGTAGTCACCAGGAATGGTGTCTTGGTTTGGTCTTGGTTAGATAAGAGTTTTTGCTGATCCTTCAGGAGTTTACTTTCATGTTAAAAATGAATTGTAATTAATTAAAACTCGTAAAAAACTAGTTCTTTCTTAAACATTTACATTCAATACATGTGTCTTACTCTACTTACTAACTTGAAACATTTGAGCCGTCACTTTCTGAGGTGCTTTTACAACTTCAATTCCCTTACACATTTCAAACTCTTTGTATAATTATACTTCATTTCTTTAAGTACCTCAAACTTTAATGAAACAACTTCCTCAAGTTCTTAAATAGCTAATAAAACTTTAAAAATTAAACTTATATTCTGTAATAGTATAAAAACATACTGAGATTTCAACTAAGTAGTCACAAATCAAATAGTTATACATTTTAAATTTGAATCACTATGCTAATTTCTCTGACTGTAGCAATAACCCAGTTATTAAAAACTTGGCAAGTATATACAATTCAAATTAGCAAATTCCATAACACAAAAATACATTTATTAATAAATACTCTACAGGTTTGATTTTCCTTAAACATTTCTAGACTTAATTCTAAATCTTCTCGGGGAGAAAATGTCCTTTTTGCTTACCAATCAGGCTTTTTGGAAGGGACACTGATGGAGGGAGAAGCTGAGCAGGAGTTTTGGTCGTCAGAGAGATCTACAGATCTAGAGTTTTCACCCGGAGCTCTTAGAGGGCAGTCCTCCTTTGGCCAGTGATGATCACCATTGCCGAGGATGGCCATGTGGAGACCAGAGCCCAGGATCTGCATACAGCATCTCATAGTGGGGCTCTATGTCTGAGCCACCTGATCCAGGCATACAGGGTAGTAGATGGGGTTATAATTTTTCAACATTATGTACATTTTACCTTTTTATTTTGAAATAATTTTAGACATATAGAAGTGGTATTGTCGGGGCCAGCTCCGTGGCCGAGTGGTTAAGTTCGCACGCTCTGCTGTGGCGGCCCAGGGTTCAGATCCTGGGCACGGACATGGCACCACTCATTAGGCAATGTTGAGGCGGCGTCCCACATCCCACAACTAGAAGGACCTGCAACTGAGATATACAACTGTGTACAGGGGGGGTTTGGGGAGATAAAGCAGAAAAAAAAAAAAGATTGGCAACAGTTGTTAGCCCAGGTGCCAATCTTTAAAAAAAAAAAAAAAAGTGGTACTGTCATTTTAAGCCACAGCTCTTTAACATGGTCTTCCATCTGCATCCCTGCCTGGGGATTGAGATGGGGGAAAGCATGAAAAGGGGAGGAAGGCCACAGGACACTGGGAGTCTCACCTGGCAAATGTATCTTATAGGAGAGGGTAATCGTAAACAATTTCCCTAGAGGGAGAAGAGGCAGCTGGTTCCCAAATACTCAGGTCTGAGAAGTAGCTTCCCACTTGGATTTGGTGAAAGAGGGTCATAAGTTTATGAATTCACCTAATAGTGGTCTGCATTAGTTAGGATAAAGCCTAAGCTGCTATAACAAAGAGCCTCAAAATAGGACGGCTCTTCAAAAATAGAGGTTTATTTCACTCTCACTTAACGGCCCCGTGGAAAGCGGCCAGGTCAATGGGGAGGCTCTGCTCCACGTGGTCGTTCTGTGACCCAGGCGTCTCCATGCTGGTGCTCCACATCCCTCAGGGCTTGTCAGCCTGGGGCTCTCACACCTTCAAAGAGTCCATGGACGGAGTGCAGAGGCTCCATAAATTTGGACGGAAAAAAATCACACCTCCATTTTATATTTAGCATTTCCTTCAAGTATGAATGTAGGCAACCATCCTAGTACTATTAGCAGTACTTATGAATTTGTCACCAATACAGATAACAGATCTTTATATCAATTTCAGTTGCCTTGAAATATCATTTATATTCATCATTACTTTGCAATTATGGTAGTTATTAGACTTGCTGCTACTTATTATTTAATGCATCACTAGAGAAGCATATAGATTACTATATCACAAATTAGTTTTTTAAACATTTACAATATTTTAACAATGTATTCCAATATAATTTCTTTATAATTTTGAGAACTTTATTTTCTATTTACTTATGTATTCTACTTTTTCACTGAGTTAGAATATATTCACAGTAAGGTGAATAAAATACACACAAATCTTAAGCATATGTCTAGCTGAAATTATACATTTTAATGGTATCAAAATATAGAACTTTTTCTTCACCCCAAAAGTTTCCTTGTGGTCCTTCCCAGTTCTTTTGAGGTGCCTCTTTTGAAAGGTAACTATTATTCGGATTTCTGTTACCATTAATTAGTGTTATCTGTTCTTGACATTTATATAAATGGAATAATATAGTGTGTATACTTTTTTTTAAGATTTTTTTTAGAGCAGTTTTAGGTTTACAACAAAATTAAGAGGGAGGTACAGATTTCCCATATGCCCTATGTTCCCACACATGCCTAGCCTCCGCTTATCAACATCACTTTCCAGAATGGTACAATTTTTACTGAGGATGAGGCCACATTGATACATCATAATCATCTTAAGTCCATAGTTTACGTTAAAGTTCACACTGGGTGTTGTACCTTCTATGGATTTGGACAAATGTACAATGACATGTATCTATCATTATAATATCATACAGAGTATTTTCACTGCCCTAAAAATCCACTGTGCCCTGCTTATTTATCTCTTCTCCTGACCTCAGAATATTTTTTTATTGAGATATAATTGACATATAATATTACATTAGTTTCAGGTGTACAACATAATGATTCCATATTTGTACATGTTGTAAAATGATCACCACAATATGCCTAGTTAATGTGCACACAATTCTGTGTTACTTCGTCCACTCAAGATAATGTCTGTGAAATTCATCCAAATTTTTGCGTGTACTAGCAATCCATTCCCTTTATTATGGTGTAGTATTTCATTTTATGAATAGAAACAATTGATTTGTCTATTCTCCTGCTGATGAACATATGAGTTGTTTCCTGGTTTTGACTGTTATAAATAAAGCCACTGAGAGCATTCTTGCATATATTTTTTCTGTGCCTGTGCACTCATTTCTCTTGGGTATAAACCTGTGGATGGGTTGCTGGAGCGTGGGGTAAACACAGATTTGGCTTTAGCAGACACTGCCAGACTATTTTTCCGAGTGGTTGAGTGAGATTATACTCGAACTAGCAAGCAACGCATAAATGTTCTGCTGCTCTACGTTCTCACAAATATTAGGGGTTACCAGTCTTTTCAACTTTAGCCACTCTAGTGGGGGTTTGGGGTGTATTTTGTTTTGTGTACTTAAAAACATTTTTCTGAGAAGGGATCCACAGGTGTTACCAGACTCTTGAAGGGGTTCATGGCATAAACGGTTCTAAGACCTCTGCACAACATCACCTGGTCAAATGCCTGGTCAAAGCTGAGTACTTTGGTTTTCCAACTTAAGAGAAGGACAAAAAGCAGAAGTTCAGGATAAGCAATTTCCTTTCAAGCAACGAAGAGGAAGTTGCTCGTTGCTTAGTCTCTTAATAACTTAGCCACTTGGCCACACCTGGCCTCATGGGTATCTGGGAAATGTAGTCTCCAGCTGGGCAGCCATATGCTCAATCTAAACTTTATTAATATGGAAGAAAGACTGATTGACTACTAGCAGTCTCCACCACACGATGCTATTGACGGCCCTGGCGATATTTTGGTGGAGTAGACTTTAACAGACGCGTAAATGGACCTCCACCCAGGGCGAGGAACTGCTGAATCACCTCGCTGCTCTGACTTGCCTTTTGGCAACATATTGCCAGGGCCTGGGCAGACTCCTGGGGAAATCAGGCTCTGGTTTCAGGCCCTCATGCCAAGCTTGCCCCTCAGGCAAATACGTAGGGTGATCAGGTCTCTAAGGTTCTCCAACAATGGATATGTAAGACACAATATTTCAGATGTGTCATTAAGTAATTGCATGACCCAAGGGTGAGTAGGGTAGTTCTCTTTGGGTCTTGGAGAAGAAGGCTGAAGGCGCTGGTGTAACGGTGGCCTGAGTCATGCCTTTCCAAATACCCTGTGTGGTACTTTACACTGCAACAGGATTGCCAAAATCATGTTGAGACTTTTCCGGGATGTTGTGATAGTGTCTCAACCAAGGGCTCTTGGGTCATCCATGAGTGTGGCTTTTACCCACTCCTCAGATTTCGTACAGTGGCTACCCAAAGGCATCTGTGCACCTCTGAGTCAGCTGCCCCAACTTCTTCCCTCCACACACTTAAACGGCAGTTAGAGAGGGGAGCAAACGATGAGGTGGGAAGAAGTGAAAACATTTCTATTAGTGGAAATACATAGATGACATAAAAAATATGCAGTTGGATTACTCAGGAATTAGGAAAGGGTCCTTTGGTGTGGCTCCTGCTAAAGCAGAACTGATGGAAGAGACTTTGCCATGTAATTTAAGGTCAGAGTGAAACCAATACTCTTATTTTCATAGTAAACTTACACATGCCAGCAGGGATTGGGATGGAGCTTTGAGTCCATATGAAAACCCTAAGAGAGCAATGATAAAGTGATTAACTCTTGCAGGGTGAGCTATGTGTAATTTAAAAAATATATACCTGGGGGGCCAGCCCAGTGGCGTAGCGATTAAGTGTGCACGTTCCGCTTGGGCAGCCCAGGTTCACCGGTTGGGATCCCGGGTGCAGACATGGCACCGCTTGGCAAGCCATGCTGTGGTAGAAGTCCCACATATAAAGTAGAGGAATATGGGCACGGATGTCAGCTCAGGGCCAATCTTCCTCAGCAAAAAGAGGAGGATTGGCAGCAGATGTTACCTCAGGACTAATCCCCTCAAAAAAAAAACCACATATATATGTACTTGGAAACAACCAAAGAAAAGCAAAAAGCCGAACTACGTCTGGGAAGTGGAGAATCACCCTAAACCTCTTCCTCCCCGCTTACCCCGCATCTGATCTCAGGCTCCTGTGTTTGTACCGCCCCTCTACTGGGCAGCAGATAAAGAGAGAGATGAGAAAAGCTTTGATTTACAACTCAAGGAGGGGACTGGGAAAATTTCTAAGATGTCAGAGAAGATTTGGGATCTGCTAACGTCTGGGGAGGAAGGGGGAATACGGTGCTAGAAAGAAATGGAGGAGGCAGGAATTTTGGGAGAAGAAAGGGAATTAAGACAAATGGCATTGGGGAAGGAAAGAGTGGTGCTCAGGAGAAAAGTACTTACCCGATGAGTTTCTATTAAGGAAAGTTTGGGACAGGAGACTGGACTATCTAGTGTGACACAAAGGGATGCATTAGTGAGAATAGAAGTCCCCAGTGGGGCTTTCTTACCCTCTCCTAATGCCTCCAAACTCTGTACCTTGTGGGTTTTAATGCTGGAGAACTTGAGTTGCTTGAGTCCTGCGTGACGTGTACAAATGCACTGAACATCCCGCGTTCCACTTCCCCTAACTCAGAAGGGCTAAGGATGTGGTCTGTGGGTTACACAGGTGTGCACAGTCCATCAAGAGGGCTTTGTGGAAAACCAAGCTCTCTGAATGTTATGGCTCTTCACTTGGTTACAGAAGTTGTTTAGACAGAACCTAAGCTTTGAACATGTGAATTCCATTCAGACCTGTTCAGAATTCTAGTTTGGGAAAAGTTATAAATAGGTTTCTCATGAACACTTATGAGGAAAAAACACTCAAGTGAAAACATATCCATTGGCTAAGTTTCTGCAGACAGATTTGAATAAAAACTTCTTGGTTGGCACAAAATACACTGGGGTCTTTTGACATAAGCCTCACGCCTGCAAAACACAGATGCTGACCATGCATTAAAAGGCACATTATCGTTACTTGGCAGTACACACAAAAAGTGTGCTTACTGGACAACGAAATTCTGACCTTAACTCAATACTCTTTTTTTCCCGACTCGTTGACAATATTTGGTTTATTAAGAACTGTAATTGTGAATGTTTTCTTGGCAAATTGGCAATAAACATGGACATCTGTATTGAATATAAAGTTCCATTTGGTATTTGGGGGCAAAGTTACCAGCTCATTAATGTATGAGTCAGTCTCTTGGAAAGTAAATGAGGGTCAGTGTTGGGATCAGACTTTTTCATAAACATGGTAACGTGCTGGGCTGGGCTGAAGGGGAGCAGCGAGGGAGGTGCTGGATAAAAACACTTGAAATGCCCACGCCTGGGGAGGAAATTGTTGATAGCATTGGAAATCCTTTCCAAGCCATGGTTCATAGTGGTTCATCAGCAAACTTCCTCCAGCTGCAGAATTTGGGAAGAACACACCCTCCGTTTAAAATATAATGGAAGCATTGCAAATGAAAGGAGGAGGAGTGGCACAGTCAAGATGGCAATTGCTTCAGATCCTTCACTAAAACTAAGTTCATTAGTCAGAAATACAAAAGATTATAAGAGAATACAATGAAAGGCTATACGGCAACAAATTGGATAACCTAGAAGAAACGGATAAATTCTTAGAATCATACGACCTTCCAAAACTGAATCAAGAAGAAACAGAGAATTTGAATTGACCAATCACCAGTAAGGAGATCAAAACAGTAATCAAAAACCTCCCCAAAAAATAAAAATCCAGGACCAGATGGCTCCCCTGGTGAATTCTACCAAACATTCAAAGAAGACTTAATCCCTATCCTTCTCAAACTCTTCCAAAAAATTGAAGAGGAGGGGAGGCTGCCTAACTCATTCTATGAAGCCAACATGACCCTGATACCAAACCAGACAGGGACAACACAAAAAAAGAAAATTACAGGGGGCCTAGCCTGGTGACATAGTGGTTAAGTTCGCACACTCCTGGTGACATAGTGGTTAAGTTCGCACACTCCACTTCAGAAGCCCAGGTTCACTGGTTCAGATCCCTGGCGTGGACCTACATACCACTCATCAAGCCATACTGTGGTGGCATCCCACATAAAAATACTAGAGGAATATTGGCACAGATATTAGCTCAATGATAATCTTCCTCAAGCAAAAAGAGGAAAATTGGCAACAGATATTAGCTCAGAGCCAATCTTCCTCACCAAAAAAAAAAAAGAAGAAGGAAAAAGAATGAAAATTACAAGCCAATAGCACTGATGAACATCGATGCAAAAATCCTCAACAAAATATTGGCAAACCAAATAAAGCAATACATCAAAAGGATCATACACCAGGATCAAGTGGGATTCATTCCAGGGATGCAGAGATGGCTCAAAATCCACAAATCAATCAACATGATGCACCACGTTAACAAAGTGAAGAATAAAAATCACATGATCATCTCAATAGACTCAGAGAAAGCATTTGACAAGATACAGCGTCCACTTATGATTAAATGTATTTAATAATAAATACATAAATGTATTTGCAGATGACATGATTTTATATATAGAAAATCCTAAAGAATCTGCCAAAAATCTTTTAGACCTAATAAATGAATACAGTAATACATTTATGATAAAAACTCTTAACAAAATGGGGATAGAAGGAAATTACCTCAACATAATAAAGGCCATATATGACAAGCCCACAGCCAATCATACTCAATGGGGAAAAACTGAACGCCATCCCTCTGAGAAGAGGAACAAGACAAGGATGCCCACTATCACCACTCTTATTCAACATGGTACTGGAGGTTTTGGCCAGAGCAACTAGGCAAGAGAAAGGGATAAAAGGAATCCAAATAGGGAGTGAAGAAGTGAACCTCTCTCTGTTTGCAGATGACATGATCTTACATATAGAAAACCCTAAAGAATCCATGGGAAAAGTATTAGAAATAATTAACAATTACAGTAAAGTTGCAGGGTACAAAATCGACATACAAAAATGAGTTGCATTTCTATACTCTAATAATGAACTTACAGAAAGAGAACTGAAGAATACAATCCCATCTACAATTGCAACAAAAAGAATAAAATGTTTAGGAATAAATTTAACCAAGGAGGTGAAGGACCTGTACAATGAAAACTATAAGACATTATTGAAAGAAATAGATGATGACATAAAGAAACGGAAAGAGATTCCACGCACATGGATCGGAAGAATAAACATAGTTAAAATGTCCGTGCTAACCAAAACAATCTACAGATTCAATGCAATCCCGCTCAGAATCCCAATGACATTCTTCACGGAAATAGAACAAAGTATCCTAAAATTCATACGGGGCAACCAAAGACCCTGAATTGCTAAAGGAATGCTGAGAAAAAAGAACAAAGCTGGAGGCATCACAATCCCAGACTTCAAAATGTACTACCAAGCCATAGTAATCAAACAGCATGGTACTCGTACAAAAACAGGCACACAGATCAATGGGACAGAACTGAAAGCCCAGGAATAAAACTGCACATCTACAGACAGCTAATCTTCAACAAAGGCGCCAAGAACATACAGTGGAGAAAAGACAGTCTCTCCAATAAACGGTGTTGGGAAATCTGGACAACTACTTGCAAAAGAATGAAAGAAGACCATTATCTCAGGCCATACACAAAAATAAACTCAAAATGGATCCAAGACTTGAAGGTAAGTCCTGAAGCCACAAACCTCCTGGAAAATAATATAGGTAGTACACTCTTTGACATCCAACTTAAAAGGATCTTTTCAAATACCACGTCTTCTCAGACAAGGGAAAAAAAAGGAAAAAATAAACAAGTGGGACTTGATTGGACTAAAGAGCTTCTGCAAGGCAAAAGAAACTGGGATCAAAACAAAATGCAACCCACCAGTTGGGAGAAAATATTTGCAAATCATATATCCCACAAGGGATTAATCTCCATAATATATAAGGAACTCACACAACTGAACAACAAAACAACAACCCAATCAAAAAATGGGCAGAGGAGATGAACAGACATTTTTCCAAGAAGATACACAGGTGGCCAATAAACACATGAAAAGATGTTCAACATCACTAGTCATCAGGGAAATGGAAATCAAAACTACACTAAGATATCACCTAACACTTGTTAAAATGGCTATAATCACTAAGACTAAAAATAGCAAATGTTGGAGAGGGTGTGGAGAAAAGGGAACCCTCATACACTGCTGGTGGAAACACAAACTGGTGCAGCCACTATGGAAAACAGTATGGAGATTCCTCAAAAAATAAAAACAGAACTACCATATGACCCAGGTATCCCACTACTGGGTATCTACCCAAACAACTTGAAATCAACAATCCAAAGCAACACGTGTACCCTTATGTTCATTGCAGCACTATTCACTATAGCAAAGACATGGAAGCAATCCAAGTGCCTATGGACCATTGACTGGATAAAGAAGATGTGTAAATGTATACAATGGAATACTACTCAACCATAAAAAAGACAAAATCATCCCATTTGCAACAACATGGATGGACATGGAGGGTATTATGCTAAGCGAAATAAGCCAGACTGAGAAAGACAAACACCATATGATTTCACTCATATGTGGAAGATAAACAAACACATGGAAAGGAAAACAGTTCAGTGGTTACCAGGGGAAGAGGGGTGAGGGGGCGGGGCCACACGGGGTGAAGGGAGCACTTATGTGGTGATGGACAAGAAATAATGTACAACTGAGATTCACAATGATGTAAACAATTATGAACTCAATAAAAAAAATAAGCAGAGAATATGAACAGACATTTTCCCAAAGAAGATATACAGATGGCCAACAGGCACATGAAAAGATGTTCAACATCACTCATTATTAGGGAAATGCAAACCAAAACTATAATGAACTATCACATCACACCCACCAGAATGGCTATAATTAACAAGACAAAAAATAAAAATGTTGGAGAGGGTGTGGAGGAAAGGGAACCCTCATACACTGCTGGTGGGAATGCAAACTGATACAGCCACTACAGAAAACAGTATGGAGATTTCAAAAAATTAAAAATAGAAATACCATACTACCCAGCTATCCCACTACTGGGTATTTCTCCAAAGAACGTGAAATCAATTCAAAAAGATATATGCACCTCTATGTTCATTGCAGCATTATTCACAATAGCCAAGACTTGGAAACAACCAAAGTGCCCATCAAGTGATGAATGGATAAAGAAGATGTGGTATATATACATAATGGAATACTACTCAGCTAAAAAAAAAAAGATGAATTCATGCTATTTGTGACAACATGGATGGACCTTGAGGGTATTATGCTAAGTGAAATAAGTCAGAGGGAGAAAGTCAAATACCATATGATCTCACTCATAAATAGAAGATAAAAACTACAAAACATAAATTTTACCACTTTAACCATTTCTAAGTATACAGTTCAATGACATCAAATACGTTCATATGTGCAGCCATCACCACCATCCATCTTCAGAACTCTTCCATCTTCCCAAACTGAAACTCTGTACCCATTAAACAACTCCCCATCCTTCCTCTTCCAGACCCTGGCAACCACCATTCTACTTTCTGTCTCTATGAATTTGACTACTCTAGGTTCCTCATATAAGTGGAATCACACAATATTTCTTTTTCATGACTGGCTTAGTTCACTAAGTATAATGTCCTTAAGGTTCATGTGTTGTAGCGGGTGTTAGAATTTTCTTCCTTTCTAAGGCTGAATAATATTCCATTGTATAGATATACCACATTTTGTTTATCCTTTCATCCATCAATGGAGAAACCCTTTTCTTAAATTGTAAATCTAATGCATATTTATGTTTAGAAATCCAAACAATTGAGAAAAGCATAAGATGAAAAGTCAAAGTCCCTACTCCTCTTTCTCCTTCACTTTCACCACAGTGACTCTCGGTTAGCACTCAGCCACGCGTCCTTCCGGAAGGGCTGTGTGGTTGCAGAAGCTCACCTCGTCCTTCCTCCTTCACTCACTAGTCCGTCCTCTACAGACTGGAATCCTGACAGCCTTGGCTTCAAAGCCCGCTGATGCAACCTGATTATAGGACAAGTTAGGCTTTGATACTGTTTGAGATGTATTAAAAAAAACATTTGTGGGGTACTTGTCCTGATCAATCCAGGCCCCTGAATGTTTGCCCACTCTTGGTAAGAGTCAGAACTAGATCCAGCCGGCCTGTGAAAGGGAGGGCCCACGATGGCCAACTCTTTGGCAGAGCCTGAGGCCATAAGAAAAGGACTCACGTGGGGCTGCTCCTATTGTACCTGCTGGGAACCACAGCAGGCAGCAAGGATGGGGGAACCTCCAGCTACTGGAAGGACGGAGGCTCCCTCCTCCACTGTCACTTTGCCCTGCACCTGCCTGGAGGGTGAGAGACTGTTTCTCTAAACTCCACTCTTGTGCTTTCTTTCCCTCTGGGTCACAGGAGAACAGCAACATCAAAGCCTGGTTGTGCCGAACCTACGCTCTGAAGGCCATGCTGTGAGTAGGGCTCCTCATTTCAAAGAAAACTAACCTGGAACTAGGTTAGTTCTGGAATGAGGCAGTAGGTCCTTAATCGTCACTGGCCCAAACAGTCACAGTGAAGCTCGCAGCAGGGCACAGGCATGGTTCCTTTGAGTAAAAGCTGAAGCCACCACAGAGCTTTTTTGGGCTTTTCACGCTCAAGGGCATTAGAATTTTTGCTGAAGACCTAGATCCTAAGTAAGCTCTGGGCCTCCTACCCAGAAAATTAACCCAACGAGTCACAACCAAGGGAAGGAGAGACTAGCCTATAGAAGAGGAGAATCCTGAATGCCAGCTCCATGCGTGTGCCAGGGCTGCTGGAACACAGCGCCACAGCTGGGTGGCTTAGAAGGCAAAAATTCGATGCCTCAGTTGAGGCCAGAAGTCCGAAATCAAGGTGTCAGCAAGGCCGTGCTTGCCCCGCAGGCACTAGGGGAGGGGCTGTTCCAGATCTCTCTTCTTGGCTTGTAGATGGCCACCTTTTCCCAGCGCCTCTTCATGTCGTCTTCCCTCTGTGCATCGGTCTCTGTCCAAGTTTCCTCTTTTTATGAGGATACAGTCATTTTGGATTAGGGCCACCCTCATGACCTCATTTTAACTTGATTACCTTTGCAAAGACCCTATTTCCAAATCTGGTCACATTCTGAGATACTGGGGGCAGGACCTCAATACATCTTTGTGAGGGGACACAATTCATTCCATGACACCAGTCCAACCTCATAACCAGTTGCAGAAAAATAAGTGAAGTGCTTCTGTCTGCATTTTATTGCTTATTGCCACAGTGAACCAATTATCATCGTTTTCCCTTTTAAAAAAGGTTATCATAATTTGTCCCTTTTTTTTCTTTTCTTTCTTCTACTTGATATTGGATTTGGTATTGTTGCCCGAATGTATCGATGTCTCTAAAGTGCAGAACACTGAAACAGGATCTCAGCAGAACTGGAGACGTGTGGGCCTGGCCTGAGATCCTGGCCCTGGGGAATATGGCTCCGTGAAATGATATCCACAGGCAGCTGCTGACTTTAACTCAGGATTATGTCCTCTTGGGGAAGAGCGGGTGCACAAGAGGTTAGTTTAGTTGAGTTAGACAGGGGCGTCGTTAAAAGGACCGGGGAAGGGGTGTGTATATAAAATGCAGAAGGCTCCTTCTCAAGGTCTTTTTCCAGTGGCCAAGTCTGAACTAAGTGATTTTGTATACCTGGACTAATCCATTTCCGCTCCTTGTGTGATTTTAGACTTGGAATGGAGAGACCCGATGTGCAGTGAAGAATTAACCTCACCCAAACAGAGGTCTTGCCTCTGCCCTCAGCTACTGGGAGGTGATCTCCTGGCTGTGGAGTGTCCTGCCTGATGGGAGTGTCTTTGTTCCCCTTGGAGTCTGGCCACTGGATAGTCTAACAATATGATTTGTGATGGGGGCTTTGGGCTACAGGCTATCTGTTCTGCCTCTGGAAGGGTCTGGAGGCGAAAGGCATCAGCCCGACCTCCAGGAGGGGCTAGAGACTAAAGGCTGGCCACGTGGACAGTGCATGATGGAGTCTTGATGAAAACGCTGGATGCCAAAGGCTCTGGTCAGCTTCCCTGGTTGACAGTACTCCACGCGTATTGTCCTGTCATGGCCGGGAGAAGTTAACACCGTCCACAACAAACACGGAGAAGATGGTCAGACAGAAGCTCTATGTTAGGACCCTCCTGCTCCTGGCTCTGCCCCATGCATCTCTGCCCATGGCCGATTTTAATCTGTTTCTTTTCTCTGTAATAAGCCATAACCATCAGTATTACACAAGCTGAGGGTGGTCCTGGGAACTGACCAAACTTGCAATTGGTGTCAGAAGGAATGGCATTCTCTTGCGGGAGCTGTTTTCTCTGAGAGGACAGCGGGCTAACCTCCTGCGCCCAGGCTCTGGGGATCAGTGTTGCTGAGTTCCATGAGCGGTGGCTCCAAGGAGAAAGTCCACCGCTGTCTGCTGCTGGGGTGTGCAGAGCTCGCCTGACTGCTGCTCTTTTTGTGTTAGTTCTTTGATTCCACAAAATAACAAGGATCTTTCAAAAAAATCACATTTTTTTCTTAAGCTTTCCAAAATTGGATTCTGTTATTTGAAACCCAAAGAATTCTTAACTGCTGTGGAAGAAGTAATGTGTGCTATGAAAGTGCGTGGTAGGGGATTTGACCAACAGACTTTCCTGAAGAATTCCTCTGAAGGATAAATAAAAGACAACTTAAGTGAAAAGGGGACAGGAAAGAGAGAACAAGAAGTGAGATAGCCTTAAGTTTGATATAAAATCAATTTGTTATTTTTTAAATTGAGACATAAAGGGAAAGGGTCAAGCATTTATCCTGCTTCCCTGACGGGTTGATGGGAGAAGTTCTTCTAGAAGGATCAGTGGTTGTGGGGGCGGAGGGATACAGAATCAGACCACCACGCACCTCCTCTAACAGAAGAATGGATGCAGGCAACGAGGAATGGCCTTGGCCGGTAGGTGAACATTTGACGGGGAATGTTCCACTAACGGTCAGGCTGAGCGAACTGAACCACTGATCAAGCTCCACGTGACTGGCCACACAACCGGAGCTGAGGGCGGTTCCTCGTGAGATGCAGTAGGAAACGTCCAGCCCCACCTTTGAAGTATTTTTGATCCTGACCAAATTGAACCTGAATGTCAACAAACTTCTGGATCTAACCATCAGTTTACAGGAAATATGGGGCATATTAAACTACCAACAAGAACTCAATCACCCAAAATCAGGTTGTGAGAAATTCTATGGAAAATTGTCACAACATCTTCAACAAATAAATGGCAGGAATAAAAAGGAGTGGAGAGGCTCCACTCACAGGTGGAAGTTAAACATGTAGACAAAGAGAACTGATTGTTGGTTACCAGGGGAAAAGGGGTGTGGGGGGAGAGCACAAAGGGTGAATCAGTGCACCTACAACGTGACTGATAATAACATACAGCTGAAATTTCACAAGGTTGTAAAGTATCATAATCTTAATAAAAAGTTAAAAAAAGAAGGAGTGGAGAGGTAAACTGTTAAAGACTAAAGGAGTCTTGAGACTTAATCAAATGCATTAACTGGACTGAGTTGGAATCCTGATTTCAGCAAACTGATTGTAAAAAGACATTTGTAAGACAATCAAGGAAATTTAAACACTGACTCTGTATTTGATAATATTAAAGCAACTTTATTTAAAGAGAAGATAATATATTATGGTTATGTTAAAGAAAAAAAAGAAGAATTTTCATCTGTTAGAGTCCACCCCAAAGTATTTCTGATGAAATGTTATGTCTTCTGGAGTGAAATGTTATATCAAATAGTCCAGTTGGGGCAGATGGGTGGGAGGGGTATAGATAAGACAAGATTGGTCAAATCTTTGTAATTGAAGCTGGGTAACAGGAAGTCATTCTACTCTGCATCTAAAATCAACTTTTGTGCATGTTTGAATATTTTCACAATAAAAATGACACTGGGAAAACTGGGTAACACACCTCACATTCTACACTGGGATAAATAAGGCTTAGTTGTAAAAACTGAAAAGAAAAAAGGCATGGGAAGAAGCCATTGTTTTTGTAATCTCAAAATGCAGTAGGGTTTTCTGAAAATGCTTGACTTTCTGTTAGTCTTCTAATGGCATTGTATTCTATATGTTAATATTTTGCTCCTGGCATACGTGGTATTTGATGGTGGTTTACCTTTCTGTACTATTTTGTCAGGTTTTCATATTCGGGTTAGAATACCTTCATCAAATGAATTGTAACCTTTTCCATCTTTTCTGAAGCTCAGGCTTAAAGTATGTTTTTGGAGACAGTTCTTCAACATCTTGTGCGTTTTTTCCAGTGGTATCCAATGACTTGTTGAGTGGCTTTCTCTCCCTTTCTCTTTTAGTATCATGCTGAACTAATGAGTTTTTATATATACAACGTGTTTCGATCTTCCCTTCAGGTTGGTTCCTGTGTCCTTCGACGTAACCCTCGAAGCCTCTGATAGCTTTCTTGCTTTCTGATATTTCAGATCTAAGAGGCTCATCTTGTACTTTTCCTGCCCTGGAGCTGTAAATATCCATTTCTCCAAGGAGCCCTGGTTCCTTTTAGCGGAAAACAGTCTTTAGCGACCACAGAATGGATGCCAGGTCAATGCTTCAAGGCCTTTTCAATTCAGAACTAGGCAAAGCATATTAACTTTTTTTTTCCAAAAAAGAAAAATACATCATGAGTTCATATTTATTTTTAATTCAAATTAAATATCTCATGGACTTAACTTTTTGATTTTATGTTTGTATCTTTTTCCTCTTATGTTGAATAGCTTGGTTCCTAACAAAATTAATATAATTACTTTATATATATATTACATATATATATACTATATACCCATATATATATATAGATAGATAGATATATAACGTCTGTGTGTGTGAATGTGGGTATAGCGGTGGCTAATAATTTGTCAACTTGGCTAAACAGAACTACGTTTTCCAGAATTCCCTTCCCAGTACATCTCTGCTTAGGGTTGGACCCAAGAGAAATTTATGATTTCAAATCACTAAATTTCAAAATCGTGATTTTGAAGTAGCCCTGCTTACTCTGTGAAAGTCAGTGTAGGCTAGGCCCTGTTGGAGCTAGACCTGAATTGGCAGGCCCTGTCTTTTCTCTGGGTCTACTCATCATCACGGGGGTGGTTTCCCCAGTTATGGCCTCTCTATCTTGTTTTTTTTTAAGATTGGCACCTGAGCTAACAACTGTTGCCAATCTTCTTTGTTTTTAATTGCTTTTTCTCCCCAAATCCCCCTAGTACGTAGTTGTATATTTTAGTTCTGGGTCCTTCTAGTTGTGGCATGTGGGACACCACCTCAGCATGGCCTGATGAGCCGTGCCATGTCAGCACCCAGGATCCGAACCAGTGCAACCCTGGGCCACCGAAGCAGAGTGCACAAACTTAACCACTCGGCCACGGGGCTGGCCCCTATGGCTTTGCATCTTTAATGGAATAACTGAGTTCTTAGAATTGGAGTTAATAATTGACATGCATTTTCCTAAGATGGTTTAGTCATAGCTCTGTCATATTGGTGTCTTCAGACCTGCACCACCTCTAAAACCACACCCTAGTGAGCCAAGAGGCCTTATAGTCAACAAGTCACGTGGTTCTTAGCTACCGAGGAAAGGTAATTATTCACTAATAATAGAACCATCTCACCCAAATGGCACTCTTTCGCTTGTTTGCGAGTATCAGGCTATTTTAGTGTATAATTCCTCAAGCAATCTAAACATTTCTCTCACGTGTGGTAAATGGATGTCAACCAGAAATAAAACTTCCTACTTGAGCAGTTTCATAAGGCAGTAAAAGATGTTTCTTTCGTCTCTGAGTTTCTCTACCAGACGCTTCCTTTTCACTGCTTAATACAAGCACAGTGGACCTACAAGAGCTTGTTAGCTTAGAGGCGCCGCCATCTGATGTAAAGGTTGGAAACCACACGGAGGCTGGTCCAACCCTTTTGCAAATGAAGAGCCAGTGAACTGCCCAAGGACACAGGGACTTCCGGGAAGAGGGCAGTTTGAATCCCAGATCTCCCAGCCTCTGGTCTGCCCGTAATGTTTCATTTCCTCACCTGTAAGCTAGTGCAGTCGCAGCGGTGGTAGATACTATTATTGTAAGTATTAACGGAGATAATATATTTTAAGTCCTTAGGGCAGCAATTGGTATACCACATTCAGTAAGTAAGTGTAGGCTTAAATTTTTAAACTTTTAACAGATACCTGGACATGTGGAATCTTCAACACTTCAATGGTCATGGTGTCCCTGGGTTCCTACAATTAGATGGTAAAGAAAATAGAGCAGTCTTGGATTGCAGAATTTTAGATACTTTTAACTTATGAAACCAACAGGCTGGCTGGAGCCTTTCTACCTAAGAAATGTTTAGATGTAGCAATCTGGCTGAAATCAGAGCAGTATTTCACAGTAAGACCACAACTTTTGCTCTGCATCATATCTACTTGCACATCATTTAAGACAGCATAGATTTTACTCAATTTATATAATATTGAGAAAAAGGTCAATTTTCCAGTCAAAAAAATGTCATTTTGTGAGTTAACCACTGGGGAGATACTCTCAAGGTCCTAGGGTACTTAGAGCCCTCTCCATGCAACTCTTTGCTTCCACCGCTGAACTTCAACTTGGTGATTTCTCTTAAAACAATTTGTTGATGCAAATAACCAATCACCATTCTATAGGTGCGAGAGCAGGTGAATTTTACTTGAGCTAAGCTCAGGGTTATAACCCAGGAGAGAAGCCTTCACAAAGGAGGAAAGAGCTCTGGAGAAGCTTGGTTTTCAGTACACTTTTATACCTTCTTAGAACAAAGAACATACATTAAACACCCCAGGATACCTATTCATCAGTTTCAAAGAGATATTTAGTTGCAGATTAGCAGGTCAACATGACCCTGACGTCCAGGAAAGGAAGCTTATCTTCAGGAGTACTGACACTGGCATGGTAGGAAAGGAAATACCAATCCTTATCTCCACAGAGTGCGTTATTTCACTTTGAGGTGATGGGTAGTGCCTTCCTTAATAGTTAATGCAGATGTCCAATGCATGTTTGATAGCCCATAAGTCAGGCTTCTTTAGTTTAGGTCGAATCAGATTTAAACCAGAACAGCTCATATAGCTCAGTATGTAAAAATTGCTCATGAAATTCAAAACAGCAAACTTACCTACTTATTTATTTTTTGCAGGGGAAGATTCACCCTAAGCTAACATCTGTTGCCGATCTTTCTCCTTCCTTCTTCCTTTCCCCTCCCCCAAAGCCCCAGTACACAGTTGTGTATGTTCTTCTGGTTCTTCTGTGTGAGCCATTGCCCAGTATGGCTACTGACAGATGAGTGGTGTGGTTCTGTGTCCGGGAACCGAACCTGGGCCACTGAAGCGGAGCATGCTGAAAACTCAACCGCTAGGCCATCAGGGCTGGCTCTCAGCAAACTTATTTTTAATCAAAGCTTTAAATAAATTAAGCCCAGGTCCATAGTATTTATTCTCTATACTTCTCACCTCCAACATCAGGTCAGCAAGGGAATTTCCACATCAATGGGATAGGGTTTTTATCTTGGGGTAACCACTGGTGACTTTTCAATATTCGTTGACAGAGAACATTTGAAAGCCCCAATTGGACCAAAGATCAGTGGAATTTTTTGGCCCCATGGAGTTTTCCTCTTCAAAAATAATAGATAAGGTGAAGGTCTGTTGACCATATTTGGGAAAAATGAATTCCAGCTGAAAAAGGTATGTTAGATGCTAGAAAGGGATACAGGTCCTATCCTGAAATGATAAGAAGTGGAAGACTTCTCAGGGAGTCTTGAAACAGCTTTTGAGTACCGCCTTCTGCTCCTTAAACTGGTCGCCCCGTGTGGCTCACCCTGATGCTCTTTTTCCACATAGATGAAACTCCAGAAGAGTTTGCCGCTAGTTTAGGCGTGAATGGGCAATGCTGTGCCTCCGTGTTTACGTCGGATGAATGGGCAATCTTGGCTGCTTATATTTTGGGTGGGAGGGAGGGGGAGTGGGCAGTAGATTTGGCAGATAAACCCCTGAATAGGAAAACCTGTCCTGCGTCTCCTCAATTTTGTGAGCCATTTTACTCACAGAATACTTCTGTACTCTCAGTAATACTTCACTTCTGATAATTCTGGTCTCCAAATGTGTGGGTGTTTTTCCCACATCAAATAATTCTACGACACCAGCTGGGTGTCCTAGAATTGAACTCAATTCTGACACCATCTACCTGGAGATAGCATCAGATCCCATAGGAGAGGGGCTCAGTCCCACAAGACTGCCTCTAATTCAGACACCAATCACAAGTCCAGATTGTCACCTGTGCTTCTGACGTACCAACTATAGGTTAGAGGTTCTCATGACCCCCTCCTCAGGTTTGATCATTTGCTAGACTGGCTCACAAAACTCAAGGAAACACTTTACTTACTGCTGCCGATTTATTGCAAAGAATATTTTAAAGGATACAAATGAACATCCAGATGGAAGAAATGCATAGGGCAATGTATGGGGGAAGAGGCAGAGAGCTTCCACGCCCTCTCCAGGCACACCACCCTCCCAGCACCTCCACGAGGTCACCAACCCAGAAGCTCTGAGGAACTCCATCCTTTTGGGTTTTTATGGAGATTTCATTACATAGGGATGCTTGATTAAATCACTGACCATTGACGATTAAGTCAACCTCCAGCCCCTCTCCGCTCCCCAGAAGTCAGGGGGGTGGGGCTGAAAGTTCTAGTCCTCTAATCATACGGGTGGTTCCACTGGCACCGAGCCCCATCCTGTGGCTAGTTATCTAGGCTTCCCAAAAATGACTGCGCTAACACAAACTCAGGTGTGATTGAAAGGGGCTTGCTGTGAATAACAAGACTCACCTCTGTGGCTCTTGTCACTTACAAAATTTGAAGGGTCTTAGGAGCTCTGTGCCAGGAACAGAGACAAAGACCAAATATATATTCCTTATTATAAATTACAGTATCACAACCACAATTTGTTTATCCATTCACTTGTTGATGGACTTTGAAATGTTTCCTGTTTGGAGCAATTACAAATAAAGTGCTATAAATGTATATTTGCATTCCTCCTGGTAAACAGCTAAGAGTGGAATGTCTGGATCATAAGATAGGTGAGTGCGTAAGTTTTTAAGAAATTGCAAAACTCTTTCCCAAAAGGGTTGTAACACTTTACGTTGCCACCAGCAGTATATGAGGGTTCCAGTTGCTCCATATCTTCACCATCGCTTGGAATGATCAGTCTTAATTTTAGTCATTCTAATAGGTGGGTAGTGATATCTTATTGGGGTTTTAATTTGCATTTCCTCAATGTGTTATGATGTTGAATATTTTTTCATGTGCTTATTTGCTATTCATATCTTCTTTGGTGAATGTTTATTTGGGTCTTTTGCCCATTCTAAACTTGTTTTTCTTTTTCTTTTCTTTCTTTCTTTCTTTCTTTTTTTTTGGTGAGGAAGATTGGCCCTGAGCTAACATCTGTTGCCAATCTTCCTCTTTCTGCTTGAGGAAGATTGTCACTGAGCTAACATATGTGCCACTCTTCCTCTATTTTTATTTGTGGGATGCCACCACAACATGATTTGATGAGTGGTGTGTAGGTCTGTGCCCAGGATCTGAACCCGTGAATGTTGGGCTGCCAAAGCGGAGCATGCAAATTTAACCACTATGCCACTGAGCCAGCCCAAAATTTTTTGTTTTCTTATCATTGAGTTTTGAGAGTTCTTTATATAAGCTACATATAAGTACATATTTATCAAATATTTTCTCCCAGTCTGTAGCTTGTCTTTCATGTGTTTAAGTGTCTTTTGATCAGCAGAAATTTTTTTTAATTTTAATTTTTTTCAATTTTATTTATTTATTTGTTTTTAATTGCATTAATGTTGGGTCATAACATTATATAGTTTTTGGATGTACATCATAATATATTTTGAATTCTGTGTAGATTACATCATGTTCACCACCCAAAAACTAATTATAGTCCATGCCCTCACATGTGAGCCTCTTCACCCCTTTTGCCCTCCCCCTGCTTCCCCCATGGTAACCACCAATCCAATCTCCACTGCTATGTGTTTGTTTGTTGTTGTTTTTATCTTCTACTAATGAGTGAGATCATACCGTGTTTGACTTTCTCCCTCTCACTTATTTCACTCAGTATAATACCCTCAAGATCCATCCATGTTGTCACAAATGGCCAGATTTCGTCATTTCTTATGGCTGAGTAGTGTTCCATTGTGTCCAAATACCACATCTTCTTTATCCATTTGTCCCTTGAGGGGAACCTAGGTTGCTTCCAAGTCTTGGCTATTGTGTGTAATGCTGGGGTGCATGTATCTTTATGCCTTTGCATTTTCAGGTTCTTTGGATAAATACCCAGCAGTGGGATAGCTGGATCGTATGGTAGATCTATTCTTAATTTTCTGAGGATTCTCCATACTGCTTTCCATAGTGGCTGCACCAGTTTGCACTCCCACCAGCAGTGTACAAGGGTTCCCTTCTCTCCACGTCCTCTCCAACATTTGTTGTTTCCTGTCTTGTTAATTACAGCCATTCTGACCGGAGTCAGGTGATACCTCATTGTAGTTTGATTTGCATTTCCCTGAGAGTTAATGATGTTGAGCATCTTTTCCTATGCCTGTTGGCCATCTGTATATCTACTTTGGAGAAATCTCTGAACAGCAGAAATTTTCAATTTTGAAAAAATCTAATGTGTCAATTTTGTGATAGCTTAGTAGGTCACGCTTTTGATGTTATGTCAAAAAACCCTTAATTAACTGAAAGTCACAAAAGTTTTCTTCTATTTGTTCCTAGAAGTTTAATTATTTTAGGTTTTACATTTAGGTATATGACCATTTTGAGTAAATTTTTGTACATGATATGAGGTATGAAATGAAGTTCTTTTCTTTTTAATTTGGATATCTGACTGTTTCAATACCACTTATTGAGAAGATTATTTTCTTCTCTTAATTGCCTTTGTATCTTTGTAAAAAATCTGTTGTCCATTTATGTGTGGGTCTATTTCTGGACTCTCTATTTTGTTTTAAAGAACTATTTTTCTATCTTTATGCCAGTACCATGCTGTTTTTGTTGCTGTAGCTGTAAAAGAAGTCTTCAAATCAAGTAGTGTTAGACCTACAACTTTCTTTTTCTTTTTCCAAGTTGTTTTGGCCACATAGGTTCTTTGTATTTCCATGTGAATTTTAGAATCATCTTGTCAATTCCTACAAAGAAGTCTGCTGGGATTTTGATTGGGATTATGTTGAATCTATAAATTAATTTGAGGAAGATTAACATTTCAATGATGTTGAGTCTTCTGGCCAATGAACAAAATATGTCTCTCCATTTATTTAGTTCTTATTTAATTTCTCTCAGCAATGTTTTGTGGCTTTCAGTGTATAGGTCTTACACATCTTTTGTCAGATTTATCTTCAAGAATTTTATAATTTTTGATGTTTATTGTAAATAAGTATTTTAAAATTTCAATTTCCGATTGTTGCTCGTACAGAGAAATACAATTGATTTTTTAATATTGATCTTGCATCTTGCAGCCTTGCTGAACTTACTGATTAGTTCTAGTAGACTCCTTCCAATTTTCTACCTAGACAATCAAATCATTTGTAAAGAAAAAGTTTTGCTTGTTCTTTTCCAATCTGGCTATGTTTATTTTTATTTTTTTAGATTGGCACCTGAGCTGACATCTGTTGCAAATCTTCTATTTTTCTTCCTTCTTCTTCTCCTCAAAGTCCCCCGGTACACAGTTGTATATTTTAGCTTAGGTCCCTCTGTTTGTGCTATGTGGGACACCGCCTCAGCATGGTTTGATGAGCGGTGCCATGTCCGTGCCCAGGATGTGAACTGGTGAAATCCTGGGCTGCCAAAGCGGAGCACGCAAACTTAACCACTTCGCCATGTGGCTGGCCCTTATGTTTATTTTTATTTTATATCTTTCTTTTATCATACTAGCTTGAATCTCAATATACTTGTTGAATAGAATTTCTAAAAGCATAAATCCTTGTTTTGTCCCTAATCTTAGGGGGAAAACCTTCAGTCTTTCCCACCACTAAGTATGATGTTAGTTGTAGGTTTTTGTAGATGTCATTTATTAGGTTGAGGACATTTCCTTCTATTCCTAGTTTACCAAGAGTTTTTCTCAGGAATGGATGTGATATATTATTACGTGAAAGTGGACTGTGATGGATTAAATATGTCAAGTTGGTTGGTTGTGTTTTTCGAGTCTTCCATATCCTTACTGATTTTCTGTTTACTTGTTCTATCATTTATTGAGAGAGGATTGTTGGAATCTCTGACTATAATTCTGAATTTGTCTATTTCACCTTACAATTCTATTAATTTTTATTTCATGTATCTTTCAGCTCTGTTATTATGGGGCTAACATTTAAGATTATTCTGTTCTCTTTATAAATTGACCCCTTTATCATTATGAAATGACTTTCTTTATCCCTGGTAATATTCTTTGCTCTGAAATCGACTTTGTCTAATATTAATATAGCCACTCCATCTTTCTTTTGACTAACATAGCACATCTTTTTCCATTATTTTACTTTTAACTCTTTCTGTTTTTATATTTAAAGCGTGTTTCTGGGGCCGCCCCTGTGGCTGAGTGGTTAAGTTTGTGTGCTCTGCTTTGGTGGCCCAGGGTTTTGCTGGTTTGGATCCTGGGTGTGGACATGTCATCACTCATTGGTCCATGCTGGAGCAGCGTCCCACATGCCACAACTGGAAGGACCCACAACTAAAAATATACAATTGTGTACTGAGGAGCTTTGTGGAGAAAAAGGAAAAATAAAATCTTAAAAATAAATAAATAAATAAAGTGTGTTTCTTATAGACAGCATATAGGTGAATCTTGATTTTTTATCCAATCTGAAAACCTCTGCCTTTGAATTAGGGTGTTTAGGCCATTTACATTTAATGTGATTATTGAAATGATTTGGTTAAATTTATCATCTTGCTATTTGTTTTCTATTTGACTCATTTTTCTTTGTTTCTTTTCCCCTCTTTTCTGCCTTTTTTAAAAAATTACTTTTTATTATTCCATTTTATCTCATTTGTTGGTTTATTACCTATAACTCTAGCTGTATTATTTAAGTAATTGCTTTAGGATTTGTGGTATACAGCTTTAACTTATCACAATCCATCTTCAAGTGATATTGTACCACTGTGTGTACAGTATTACAATGATATATTTCTATTTTTCCCCTCTCAATCTTTGTGCCATTATTGTCATACATTTTGCTTTTATATATGTTATATTCCCCACACTATATTGTTCTTATTTTTCTTTGAATAGTCAATTATCTTTAAAATATATTTAAGTACTAAGAAAAAATTATGTAATAAACTGTAGCTGGTACTCCTTATTCTTTTATGTAGATCCAAATTTCTACCTGGTATCAGTTTGGTTCTTATTTTACTTTAAAAAAACTTTTCATTATGGAAAATTTCACAGAGTGAAAAAAGGAGAGAAGAGAATAGCTAACCCCTGTGTATCCATTACCCAGCTTTAATGATTATCAACTTTTTTGCACCATTTATGTTTTCTAGCATGTGCATGTGTTATATGTTAAGACAAATAAATAAAATTACAAACATAAAATATATGTGTTCAAGCCATACCACAGAATTATGGAGACAAAATCTTTGGGTTGGGGCGCAGAATCTGCATTTTAACAAACTTCTTGCCTCACTGGTATAATTTTCCTTCTGCTTGAAGGACATTTACCATTTAAACATTTCTTGTACTGCAAATATGCTACTGATGAAGTCTTTCAGCTTTTGTATGTCTGAAGATGTCTTTATTTCATCTTCATTTAGAAAGATATTATCACTGAGTATAGACTTCCAGGTTGATAACTTTTTCTTTCAGTAAGTTAGACATCACTCAATTTTCTTCTTGCTCACATTGTTTACCACAAAATCTGCTGCTCTTCTGTTCTTGCTTGTTCTGTAGGGAATATGTCTTCTTTTCTTCTGGCTGTTTTACCTTTTCCTCTTTATTTCTGGTTTGATCAATTTTATTATGTTGTGCATTGGTATAGAAACTATCGCCTAACCCAAGGACACAAAGATTCACTTCTACATTTTCTTCTAAGAGTTTTATAACTTTAGCTCTTACATTTAAGTGTATGATACATTTTGAGTACATTTTTGTGTATGGTATGAAGAAGGGATCCAATTTCATTCTTTTGCACATGGATATCCAGTTGTCTCAGGACCATTTGTCAAAAAGACTATTCTTTCCCTATTGAGTTATCTTAGTACCCTTGTTGAAAATCAGTTGACCATGAAAATGAGAGTTTATTTCTTGATTCTGAATTCTATTCTATTGATGTATATGTCTATCCTTATGCTAGTGCACATTGTCTTAATTTCTATAGCATTGTAGTAAGTTTTAGAACTGGGAAGTGAGACTGCTCCAAAATTATTCTTTTTCTTCTTTTCAAGATTATTTTGGATATTCTGGGGTCCTTTGAATTCCATATGAATTTTAGAATCACTATGTTAATTTCAGCAAAAATTTTGATAGAGATTGCGTTGAATCTATAGACCAATTTTTAGGATAATTTCTCTTTATTTATATTCTCTATTTGATGACACACAGTCATCATACTTTACTTCTTTAAGTGTGGTATCCTTTAGCTCTTTGAATATGTTTGTAATGGCTGCTCTGAAGTTTTTTTCTGTTAAGTCTGATGTCTGGGCCTTCTCACAGCTAGTTTCTGTTGTCTGCTTTACTTTCCAGTGTATGATCCATACGTCACTGTTTCTTTGCACGTATTATAATTTTTGTGTGTGTGAGGAAGATTCGCCCTGAGCTAACATCTGTGCCAATCTTCCTCTATTTTTTTGTATGGGGGATGCCACCACAGCATGGCTTGACAAGTAGTGTAGCTCCCTGCCCAGGATCCAAACCCACGAACCCCTGGCTAATGAAGCAGAGTGCACGAACTTAACCAGTATGCCACTGGGCCAGTCCCATGCACGTATTATAATTTTTTATTGAAAAAATTGACTCTTTAGATATTGTAACAACTCTGGATACTGAGTCCTCCTTTCACTTCTCCACCCGCAGGCTTATTGCTGTTTGCTCACTCATTTGTCTGGCGCTTTGGTTGTGCTATTTTAATGAAGTCTATTTTGCCCACAGTGTGAAGCTTCTTTGGAGGGTGCAGCTTTGGGTATGTGCACCATAACCCTGGGATGACCGGTTTTAGCAGCACTCTCTGCCTCTTTCCTTAAGCTTTCTGTTAAGCTGTCTGCTTCTGTTGGAATCACAACCAACTCTTTGGCTCTACTGATTGCCAGTTGATTGTTCTCTTCATTTCAATAGCACCCTGAGGATTAATTGCTCCACTGGCTGATCAAATTAAGTTCAGGCTCCTTTGCAGGGGTAGTTTTTGAGGCCAGTCTTTGAGGTTTGTTCTGACCCCAGGAAGGTTCTTAGCTGTCTCTTTTTTTAGTCCTCTCTAGTAAACTAGCTGGCCTGTAGTTTGCTTGTTGCTCTCACAGAGCTACCAGCCTTCTCTTAATTGCTTACTACCAAAATCTCCATTGTTCTCAAGTATGTTCTTAAGCTTGAACTTCTCCATATTGTGTTCCAAATAAAGTTAGTTCCCTTGGGAAGAGATTCACAGTTCTCCATCCTTATGGCCTGACCGTTCCCCTGAGCAGATCTCAATGCCTGCTCCAGAGCCAGGGGGAGGAACAGTGGTCACTTTCTTTGGAGTAACACCTCTACTTTATGAGCAGGTTGCTGAACAGGGGTGGTCACCTCTGGTCTTCTCAGCTTGCATCTTGGCATCAAACCTCTGCCCTATGAACAAACAAGGGCAGGAACAACAGGGACCTTGGTGTTCTCAGCCTGCCATGCCTCGGGTAGAGTCTCCGTGCTATAAGTGGGGATCGGGTGGAGCAAGGGAGCCCCTGACCTCTTGACTGCATTCACTGGGAATTTTGCCTTTGCAACATGGCTCTAGCGGGGAGGGGATGAGAAATGCTGGCAACCTTCCCCTCCCAGAGAAATGCTGTTGCCCTTGACTGGGAGTTCTTGGTCACATCTGCTCAGAGTGGAGCTTCCGTCACACTGAGCTGAGGGGAAGGGAGGGAACAGGTTGTGGCTCAAATGCCATGGCCTCTCATGGTTCTTGCTGAGATTTACTGGATTTTCTTGACTGTTTCTTTTTTTTAATTATTGAGGTTGTGCTGGCTTATAACATTGTGTAATTTAAGGTATACATTATTATATTTCAGTATCTGTATAGACTGCATCACATTCACCACCAATAGTTTAGTTTTTATCTGTCACCATACATATGTGCCCCTTTACCCCTTTACCCCTCCCCACACCCCCTTCCCCTCTGGGAAGCACTAATCTGTTCTCCTTATCTATAAGTTTATTTGTCTGTTTATCTTAAACATTAGAGTGAAATCATACAGTATTTGTCTCTCTCTGTCTGACTTATTTCGCTTAGCATAATACCCTGAAGTTCCATCCATCTTGTCACCTATGGCATGATTTTGTCTTTCTTTACAGTTGAGTAATATTCCATTGTATATATATACATCTTCTTTATCCACTCATCCATTGATGGGCACTTGGGTTGCTTCTGTCTTAGCTATTGTGACTAATCCTGCAATGAACATAGGGTGCATATATCTTTTTGAATTATTGATTTCATGTTCTTTGGAGAAATACCTAGTAATGAGATAGCTGAATCATATGCTATTTCTATGTTTAATGTTTTGAGAAATCTTCATACTGTTTTCCACAGTGGCTGTACCAGTTTGCATTCCCACCAGCAGTGTATGAGGGTTCCCTTTTCTCCACATCCTCTCCAATGCTTATTATTTTTTGTCTTCTTAATTACAGCTATTCTGATGGGTGTGAGGTGATATCTCATTTTAGTTTTGATTTTCATTTCCCTAGTAATTAGTGATGTTGAACATCTTTTTGTGTGCCTGTTGGCCATCTGTGTATCTTCTTTGGAAAAATGTCTGTTCATATCCTCTGCTCATTTTTTGATCTGGTGGTTTGTCTTTTGGTGTTGAGTTGTATGAGTTATTTAAATATTTTGGAGATTAACCCCTTGTCAGATATATGATTTGCTAACATTTTCTCCTAGTTGGTGAGTTGTCTTTTCGTTTTATTCCTGGTTTCCTTTGTCTTGCAGAAGCTCTTTAGTATGATGTAGTCCCATTTGTTTATTTTTGCTTGTGTTTCCCATGCTTGAGTAGACACGGTTTTCGAAAAGATGCTGCTAAGACCAATGTCAAAGAGTGTACTGCCTATATCTTCTTCTAGGAGTTTTATGGTTTCAGGTCTTACATTCAAGTCTTTAATCCATTTTGAGTTAATTTTTGTGCATGGTGAAAGATAATGGTCTACTTTCATTCTTTTACATGTGGCCGTCCAGTGCTCCCCACACCATTTATTGAAGAGACTTTCCGTTCTCCATTGTATATTCTAGGCTTCTTTGTTGAAGATTAGCTGTCCATAGATAAGTAGTTTTATTTCTGGGCTTTCAGTTTGTTCCATTGATCTGTGTGTCTGTTTTTGTGCCAGTACCATGCTGGGTTTGGTTTTTTTTTTTTTTTTTTGGAAGATTAGCCCTGAGCTAACATCTGCTGCCAATCCTCCTCTTTTTGCTGAGGAAGACTGGCCCTGACCTAACATCCATGCCCATTGTCCTCTACTTTATATGTGGGATGCCTGACACAGCATGGCTTGACAAGCAGTGTGTAGGTCCACACCTGAGATCCGAACTGGCAAACCTCAGGCCACTGAAATGGAATGTGCGAACTTAACTGTTGTGCCACTGGGCTGGCACCATGCTGTTTTGCTTACTATAGTTTGTAGGATATTTTGAAATCAGGGATTGTGATACTTCCAGCTTTGTTCTTTTTCCTTAGGATTGCTCTGGCTATTCAGCGTCTTTCGTTGTTCCATATAAATTTTAGGATTCTTTGTTCTATTTCTACGAAGAATGTCATTGGGATTCTGATTGTGATTGCGTTGAATCTGTAGATTGCTTTAGATAATATGGACACTTTAACTATGTTTATTCTTCCAATCCACAAACATGGACTATCTTTTCATCGCTTTATGCCTTCTTCAATTTCTTTCAATAATGTCTTATACTTTTTAGTGTATAGGTGTTTCACCTCCTTGGTTAAATTTATTCCTAAATATTTTATTCTTTTTGTTGCAAGTGTAAATGGGATTATATTCTTGATTTCTCTTTCCACTTGTTCATTATTAGTGTACAGAAATGCAAGTGAGTTTTGTATCTTGATTTTGTACCCTGCAACTTTACTGTAATTGTTAATTATTTCTAGTAGTTTTTTGGTGGATTCTTTAGGGTTTTCTCTATATAGAATCATGTCATCCAGAAATAGTGACATTTTTACTTCTTTCTTTCCAATTTGTATCCATTTTGTCTCTTTTTTTGTCCAGTTGCTCTGGCTAAAACTTCCAGTACCGTGTTGAATGAGAGTGGTGATGGTGGGCATCCTTGTCTTGCTCTTGTTCTCAGGGGGATGGTGTTCAGTTTTTCACCGTTGAGTATGATGGTGGCTGTGGGTTTGTCATCTATGGCCTTTATTATGTTGAGGTACTTTCCTTCTATACCTATTTTATTGAGATTTTTAAAATCATAAATGGATGCTGGATCTTGTCAAATACTTTCTCTGCTTGGCTGTTTCTTAATTTGCTGTATGCCCTTAAGACAATTTTCAGACTTTAAATGGTCATGGAAAACAATAATTTTCCCTAGTTATGGTTGTTTCAGTAGGGAGTAGATCCATGGAGCTCCTCGTGTCACCATTCTGGGAGTCATGCCGCTATGTTCATTTTTTAAAATTCCTTTTCTCCTGGTTTCATTTTTGATAGTTTCTATTGCTATGTATATATATATAGTAATGTTCTTTTATGTATAAATAGGAAAAGCATCTGGAGACACACATTATTTAAAGACATTAAAAATAAAATGCAAATAGCTGCTCCAGATCAATGCTAACCTCTCCAGTGGGCTGCACTCTGCAGAAAAATCTCCACAGCCAAAGGAACAAAAGAGACCTAGGGATCACCTAGAACATTCAGGAAGGACATGCCCAACTGTCTCAAGTTCCACTTCATTCGTGGTGTGTTCTCTCTCTCTCTTTCTCTCTCCTTCTCTTCTTTCTCCCTCCTTCCCTCTAAAATTGCAATATCTGGAACTGGCTTTAGAGCAAAAAGGAAGACTAAAGGGTTTATGTTAGCAGTTGAAAATTTGGTTTTACTTAAAGAGTACCCCTTTAAGTAAAATAATAATATGAAAGAATAACATACTCAGTATTTCAAAATGTTCCTACTTCAAAACCCAAACAAAAGTCTTTTAATACTCAACTTTTATAGTTCTGTTTTTACCAGACACTGGAAAACATTGAAACCAAACCAATCCCTCAAAAATGTGTTCCTAACCACAACTCCATGTAGGCAGACAGACAGAATTTATGTCAGTTCCTGGAAAAGAAGGGCTTAGGAGCCACATTTAACCCTTTCATCTTTTTTGTTCGTTTGTTCTCTGTCTTCTTCAGAGGCGGTGAAGGCCAAGTGTCAGGCATGTCAGTTCTCCTCCTGCTTCTGTTCTGCTTGTGCTTCTGGGTTCTCACTGGTCTGCCCTAGATTTCCTGGAGGCCTTTCTGTGGCTCCTTACCCCTTCCCAACTATGCCCAGAAAATTTGAGTCTCCCTAGGTTCTTTCCATTACAACCTGATTCAAGCTGGGACAGAGGCTGTTGACTAGGCAAACTGTTGCCTTCGCATTGTATCTGGGGACTCCTCTCTCAGCGTCCCCAGTTCTTGGTGCCCTCTGCTGTAATCGTCCCATTCTAGAGGATGCCTTCTTTCAGCAAAGCCAACTTGCAGTGCAGGGGAAGTTGAGGACCAGCCTCAGCTTGTGTGTGGCTATCGCTGTAACAGGTAAATTTCAGGGATGTGCTGGTCAGGTCCTGCCATGTGGATGGGACAGCCAGAGAAGTCCAGCCTGCAGACGGAAAGGAAAAAAAGAGCAGATGTGCCGACAAAAGCAAAAAGGAAGGTCCGGATGACTTTGCTCTTCCAAGTCCAGCCCCTTCCTGAGTCCCACATGTGTTTCCCCTCTTGACCTTATGAAATATCCCTGAAGCTGTTCAATCACTATCTCCGGCTAACCACCAGTTTTTTCTGGCCTAGGCCAAGCTCCCGAGTTGGTTCCTGTTACGTAACACATAACTGCTCCCAGATCTGTTTCACTTCAGTGTGATCTTGGATTATTTAAAAAAAAAAAAAATCCATGCTAATTGCTTGAGAATGTTATTTTCGTATTTGGAAAGTTATGTGTTAGAGGACTTGTGTCCAATAGAGATAGAATGTGAACTACATATGTAATTTTAAATTATCTAGTAGCTACATTTGAAAAAGTAGAAGAAACATGTTAAATTTATTTATTTATTTATTTATTTATTTATTTATTTGAGGAAGATTGGCTCTGAGCTAACATCCATGCTGATCTTCCTCTACTTTATATGTGGGATGCCTGCCACAGCGTGGCTTGATATGCAATGCATAGGTCCACACCCACCTAGGATCTGAACCGGCAAACCCTGGGCCGCAGAAGCAGAGAGTGTGAACTTAACTGCTGTGCCACTGGGCCGGCCCCTAAATTTATTTTAATAATGTATTTTATTTAAGCCACTATATCCAAGATATTATCATTTCAACATGTAATCAATAAAAAAAATTAATGAAGTATTTTGAATTTTTTTCACACTAAGTCTTCAGACCTTGTGTATTTTCCACTTACAGCACATCTCAGTTTGGACGAGCCACACTTCATGTACTCAACAGCCACGTGTGGTTAGTGGCTTCTAGACAGGACAGCTCTGGTGGCTTTAATTAACAGGAATGACTAATAGTGGGAGTATAAAATGCCATAGCAAATTGATAGACATTATTCCAGGGGAAGTGGAGCCCTATGGTAACCTTCATATGATACCATATAACAAAGGAAGGCACCTCTGCTCCTTCATAAGGTGGGCCCTCTAAAAGAAGAGGACTTCTCCAAAACTAAGAAGATAACCAATGATAGCAATGAGGGTACTCATTATTGATTAAAAAAAAAATCAATTTTGTGTCTCTTATCTAGGACTATGCCCAGAGCTGAAGTTATAAAAATAGAAACATTTTCCCACATTCATGGCCACTACCATCTCTTGAGGGAGAGAAATATTTATCAGAATCACACAATAAACGTGCCAAGTGTTATGGAGGAAAGGCAGTGAGAGTGATGAGAGCAGATGTTGAGACTTGATCTCATCTGGAGTTTGGGAAAGCTTCTTTGGGGAAAGGATGTTTGAGCTGACATTTGAAAGATGTGTAAGTGATTACAGGCCAAAAGGAGGGGAAAACATCCCAGAAGAAGAACGAGCCTGAATGCAGGTAGCAGGAAGTGCGGCACATTCAGACATCTGAGAGAAGAGCTGTGGGGCTGAAGGGTAGAATGAGAGACAGGGGCGGAGCATGGGGTAGAAGAGGTGGGCAAGGCCAGATCATGCCACATGTAAGACCGGGTCACAAAGGTTGGTCTTTATCCCAAGAACAACGAGAAACCATTGCTAGGTTTTAAGAGAGGTGCTGTAATCAGGTTTCAGTTTGGAAAGTGTGGAAAGTGCCCAAGGAGGGCAAGATGTGCCTGTGGGGAGACAGCCAGGATGTTAGTGCAGTCATCTCAGCAGGAGACCACGCTGGCCCCCATTACAGCGGTGGCAATAGAGATGGAGAGAAGTGGATGACTTGGAGAAATGTCAGGAAGGTAAAGAGACAGATCTTTGTCGAGGGGTGTGGGGAGGTTCCAATCATTGCACTAGGACAAGCATAAAGAAGACCAGCCTTGGAGAGGAAGCTCAAGGAGAGCTTTAGGGTCCAACAGACATCCAAAGTGGACATGTTGGTAGGTAGTTAGACATCAGAGTCTGGAGCTCAGAGGACAGGTAAAAAACGAAGATGATTTTGAAATCATCTGTGTAAACTCCATTTTCCAGCCACCCTGGCCTTTTAGCTCCTCAGAGATTTCACTGTGCAGTGCCTTTGCATATGTTGCTCCTCTGCCCCAAATCCTTCTCCTTCTCCCCTTTGCCTAGCGATCCCCTACCTCTCCTTTGGATTCCAGATCAATTATCGCTTCTTCAGGGTTACTTTTCCTGCCCCCATGCCTATCATAAACCCTCAGAGCACCAAATACCTCACTTTTGTGGCACTTGCAGCAATTATCGAATGTAGTTTTACATTTATTTGCATCCTTATTTGATTGACAACTGTCTCTGTCACTAGAATGTAAGAACAGGACCAAGTCTTTTCTTTTCTTTATTAGAATAGATTTTATTTTTTAGAGTAATTTTAGATTCACAGAAAAATTGAGCATAAAGTACAGAGAGTTCCCATATGCCTCCTCCTCCCACTACATACACGGCCTTCTCCACCGTCATATCCCACAGCTGAGTGGTACATTTGTCACAATCAATGAATTAACACTGACACATCATTATCACCCAAGGTACACAGTTTATATTAGTGTTCACTCTTGGTTTGTACATGTTTTGGGTTTGGACAAATGCATAATGACATGTATCCATCATTATAGTATCACACAGAGTAGTTTCACTGCCCTAAAAATCCCATGTGTTCCACCTACTCATCCCTCCCTCTCCTCAACCCCTGGCAACTGATCTTTGTAATGTCTCCATAGTTTTGCCTTTAGCAGAATACCACATGGTTGGGATCATACAGTATGCAGCCCTTCAGATTGGCACCTTCCACTTAGTAATATGCGTTTAAGTTTCCTTCATGTCTTTTCATGACTTGATAGCTCATTTATTTTTAGTGTTGAATAATATTCCATTGCCTGCATGTGACACAGGTTATCTATCCATTCACCTACTGAAAAACATCTTAGTTGCTTCCAAGTTTTGGCACTTACGAATGAAGCTGCTATAAACTCGCACGTGCAGATTTTTTGTGTGAATAGGAGTTTTCAACTCCTTTGGGTAAATACCAAGGAGCACAATTGTTGGATCATGTGGCAAGAGTATGTTTAATTTTGTAAGAAACTGCCAAACTGTCTTCCAAAGTGGCCATACCATTTTGCATTCCCAGCAGCAATGTGTGTTCCTGCTGCTCCACATCCTCACCAGCATTTGGTGTTGACGGTGTTTTGAATTTTAGTTATTCTAATGGGCGGGTTGTGGTACCTCATTGTTTTAATTTGCAATTTCCTGATAATGTATGATGTTGAGACTCTTTTCATATGCCTATTTGCCATCTGCATATCTTCTTTGGTGGGGTGTCTGTTCAGGTCTTTTACTCATTCTTAAATTGGGTAGTTCATTTTTTTACTGTTGAGTGTTAAGGGTTCTTCGCAGATTCCAGGTCTGTTTTTGTTCACCACTGTGTACTCAGTGCCGAGGATTATACGTAGTAAGAGTTGAGTAAATGTATACTGAGTGAATGAAGAAGTGAAAGCAAAAGGGCGGATAATTCAAGCTGTGGATAAAGATTAGTTATTGGAATAGAGAGTATAAGAGTGAGATGAGAAGAGATTCTCCAGGCCAAGATTTTGAGGATTTCCCTTATTTAATGGCTGGATAGAAAACACAACCGAAATGGCCGGAGAACACAAGGAGAGAGGCTCAAACTCGTTAGTCATTAGAGAAATGCAGATTAAAACCACAACAAAATACTCCACACCCACCAGAATGGTTAAAATTCTTGAAAAGAATGGAAATACCAAGTGCTGGCAAGGATGTGGAGAAACTGGAATGCTCATCCTCTACTAGGAGAACTGCAAATTCACACAGCCAACTTGGAAAATTGGTGGCATCAACTAAAGCTGAACGTATTCATATTTTATGATCCAGCAATGCCGCTATTAGGTATATATCCAAACGACCGATACAGAGAACTTTATAATTCTATTTATATAAAATTCAAAAGCAGGTAAAATGGATCTATTGCATTAAAAGCCAGGGTAGTCATTACCTTTGGAGAGAGGTAGTGACTTGGAGGAGGACCAAGGTGGGGATGAGTCTAAGGCTCTGGTATTTCCTGATCTGGGTGTTGATTACATGAGTGTGTTCAATTTGTGATGATTCATCCCTTTATGATTTGTGGGCTTTCCTGCATGCATGTTTATACCTTAATTAAAAATTTGTTTAAAAAGGAAAAGACAAAAGTCTATTTGCAGTCCTCCAAAAGAAATAGCAAAGCTCTTTTTCCATCCTTTCAGTGTCCCAAATTGTGAGTCTATAGGCCGTAGTGAAAGCAAAGGAACCTGTTTATAATTTTAAACGTTGATCTTTTAACTTGGAACCTAATACTATGGTCAAGAAGAAACTTAATTGAGGGTCATGGAATGATAAAAATATTTTGGAAATAGTCTAGGATATTTAACGGGTCATGAGAGAAAACACTTGGACCTTCAAACTGGTTTCTACTACTGATTCTTATGTAACACCGTTACATAAAAAACGTAAATTTTTCTAGCCAAGACAATGATAACGTGTAGGTGAAATGATTTATTTGCCTGGACACTTACTTTGGTTTCTAAAAATCCATTGTTCTTGACGAATGTGAGTCATGAGTAGCTCTCAGCTGAGCTTTAGGTAATTGCTTGGAAATGCTGTGATGGTTTCCGCTACTGAGACAGAGTTGAACATGGAAGGTTGTCCATAGAGCTGGTCAGTTTCTCATAAGCTCTCTCTTCACTCCTGGATAGAGGCCACTAGGTGATTGCTACTGCCTTGAATTGTGGAATTGTGGATAAAATAATCAATTCTACACTAGGAAGAAGTGATTTAGTAGAGTTAAAAGAATATCAGAATTCTAGTTAGAAGAAGCTGTTTGTATCCTAGTCCTGCTGCTTCCTGTGTGACTATGGGTAATTACTGCACCTCAGTGTTCTCATCTATAACATGGGGCTGATTCACCGGCTTGCTGGGAGAGGTAATGACTCACCATTTGAAAGCATTTAGCATGTGGTACGTGCTCAGAAAACATTCTCCTCATTCTTGTCAAGATAACTGAGAAGTGAGAAAAAACACATGCTATAATCTATTTTTCAGTAAACATAAACTTTTCTTTAATAGAGTTGTTGAAATAATATATATTCTGTGCCGTAATTTAGTGAAAAGTGCTTCAACCTCAACAACTCTATGTGAACACAAGGACCTTGGTTCAAATCCTGCTTGCCATTTGCTAAATATTTGACCTTTTTATTATTTAAAAATAAACTAGTTCCGGTATCAGAAATTTAGTTTTCTCATCACAAAAAAGCAAAATGTTGCTAGTTTCTCTACACGCTATTGTGAAGGTTAAGAGTGATGTATGTAATAGTTAGAGGTCTTTGTTTGCGAATGAAACTCAGCTCCACCTAGCTTAAGCCATAAGCAGAATTTATCGGCTCTTGCTGCCAAATTTAGGAAAGGGCGGAGGTGATCTGGTCTTGGGGAGTCGCAGCCTTGGACTTAGACACTTTAAGCCTCTCTGTCTCTTAGATCAACGTTGGCACTTCTGTTCTTCTAAAACAGATACCAAGAAAGAGGCCCAACCTAGGTTCTCCAGGCTTGAAATCTTACTTACAAATGCTGTGTCCTTTGAGAGTTTCAGGGTCACCTTACTAGGCTTCTCAAAGGTAACTTTGTGACCCTGTGCCATCTTTCTTCTCTTCCACTGTGAGTGTTGGCACGGTCATGAGCTCTTTCCCAGCTCTCTGAAATGGGGACATTGAGGCAATCTTGAGACTTCTTGGACAGACTTGGATACTTCTATTCTTTTTCCCTTAAGGGTGAGTTCTTTCCCAAAAAATGCTTTGCTGAGAGACTAAGATAAGGGGTACCTTTGGTGGCTCTTGGTATTGGAGATTGGCCATCAGTCCCAATGCATTCAGTCATGAATCTCTCTCCCGAATGCAGATAAATCCAAGTCAACCTGTTCATTTTCCCTTATGCATACAAGAAAAAATACGTATATGCATGTAATTATGTTATTTATAAAGGCATAGTGAATAGTTTTTCTGTGGGCTCCTTAAAATTCCTGAAATTCTTATCAATCTTTATTAATTTTTATTATTCCTTGAAGCATATCATGTTATTTAAAAGCACAAGCTTTGGGTCTAGGAAAAATGTGGCCAATGTTTTCAATTGGTGAATCGAGGTGAAGGGTATCTGAATGATTTGTTCTAGTCTTTCAACTTTTCTGTAGGTTTGAAAAATTTCAAAATAAAAAGTTTGAGGCAAGTCTCCACAGACACTTTCAGCGTAACACTATAAATTCCCCCTTCTGGCAGCAGCTCGGTTAGAACATTAGAACAAGTCAAGACAGGTACTAGAGAGAGACCATGTTGCTTTCCTCTGCTTGTCCACATAAGGTGTTAAGACAGATTGTAAAGTTTGTTGGGAATAAAGTTCAATCCTAGGGTCATAGAATCTGTAGTTGGAAGGGGCTTCAAGTCATATAGCTCAGTACTTTCAGACTCTTGGATTTCATGGACCAATATAAATTAAAAAACAAAAATATACACACACATACAGAACAAAAGAAAACAAAAGATGGGGAAACTGACATAAAGTTGCTAACTTTGTATTTTGTCTAGTAAAAACATATAAAAAATTCAAAAACTCATCTATTATTCCATCTGTTATCATACTTAGGTCATTAAAAACATCTTTTTACCCCAAAGAACAAGGCAGTCTATCGTCTCAGAGTGAAATTTTTTTAATTGGCCATTTTCAACCATGTGAACACACACGTTGTTCTTGTTCTCAGTGGACAAGTGAAGGTGGTGGCAGGCTGTCGTGAGTTACAGGACAGACACTGGCGACCACTCCAGGGTCCAGCCACCTCCTGGGGGGGATTTGCCTCACTAATGTTCTTGCAGGCGGCCTCTGCTTGGAGCCTTCAGGGGAGAGAGGAGGACAGCTACCTCCTTGCTCCAGAACCTAGTCACCCTAGACAACTCTGTCAAGAGTTCAGCTCCTCCTTTAGGTGAGCTGACGTGGGCCGCTCTGACGCTTCCACTCTTTCTTACTTGGCCACCTGGAGCACCTCAGAATTTAGCCACCTTGTTTTTTTCTTCTCAAATGAGGTAAGATATGAATCTAAAAAGAAATAAACTGGGAACGAATCTTTCCTCTATTTTCATGAATGTGTTTGTGAGACTTGGAGGTTGCTGACATGTTTTTCCTAATCATCCTGGATCTAACACATTTACCTTTCAAACATCCTTCTTAAGCTATTGGTTGGTAACTTGATTTGTTCACTATTTCTTGAGCTTCCACTGGTTGGTAGGACTAGTGTTTTGCCAGTGTGTCTGTGGGGCCCTGTGAAGGTTCCTTCTATTCTAGTCACGGAAGGCTGGTTTACCCTCTTGGGACACCAGAATCTTGACTGGGATTGCCATTTGGGGTTGGGTGTGCCTGAAAGGGTCTGCCTTTGTCGAATTTCTTTGGGCTATAAGAAACTGCACCTCACTCCCCACTCACTTGAATGAGGAGGGGGAATACATTAGGTTTCATGGTAGTTCAAAGACCCAAGTCAGGGAACGTGGCTACCCTCACAAGAAACTGGACCCAGGAATTGGAGGGCTGACCGGGACGGAGACAGCAATTTCCTAGACATTCTCTCCCCTTGAGACATGGTCAAAACCTGTTTGTCCCTCTACAGATTGGCTTCACACCCTCGTCTACCTCATGCATGTGGCTTATGCCATAGCACCTGAGTTTATATCGCCTTCGTTCCAGTTGCACATTGAAACTGAATAGAGTCTCAGGGCCTCGATTTACTCTCGGGTAGTACAACGATAGCTGCCCGGCCCTCCTGGTTTTTGTTTTGTTTTGTTTTGGTAGAGGGAGCATTCCTTAGAGGAAAGAGCCTTTCTGAACAGGGCAGAGTTTCTAAAAGTGTGTCTGCTATAAGACTCTTTAACTTATTCATGACTTTGTAAATATAGCAGTAGGAATAAATGAGAAAACCTGAACTCACTTTGGCAGGAGCTGTGTTGAGTTTATCATCAGTTAACTCAAACATAGATACCATAAACTACAGCTCCCTCGCCAGTCAAGGCTGGGGACACCTTCCCGGCTCCTCCAGCTCCTCCTGAACTTGGCTCTTGCTTGTTCGGTCTCTAGTGGGGCTTAATACACTGATCTCTGCTGGGATGGGCCCACGGAGTAGGGTTTTCTTTTAAAACCAGTCTCAGGGATTTCACAGACATTCCATCTGTAGTTTCTCAAGTTCAAACTTTGAGTACTCAACAGTTGTTTCTATAGCTCTAGTTAGTGTGTGTGTGTGTGTGTGTGTCTGCACATGCATGAGTTAATAACACTGCAAGGCTGGAATGTAGGAGGTTTGTATGTAGGAGGTTTGCTTTCCTTCAAAATGCCTTCCACAGTGGCTGTTGCAGACCCTCATTGCCCCGGCACTGGGGCTCCCTGTCTGTGCTTCCTCTCGCTCTTTCTTAGCTGAGCTCTCTGATCTCTGAGCTGTGGCTCTGAGGCATTTGCAGCAGACACTGACATTTGGGAGGGGAGAGCAGCTTTGAAGTTGAATATGGCTCAGCTATGGTTCCTGAACTATGCAGAAGCCAGGAACTCCTGGACAGTTCCAGGGTGATGCTACCACACGCCTCTCTGCCTGCAGCTCCTCCCAAGCCCATTATCTTTACAGGCCAGTGGTTCCCAGACAGAGCAGTAAAATTTGAATATCCTGCATCTGATAATAGACTTGTATGCAACAAGAAAAAACAAATATAATCCCAAATCCAAACATTCCCTCTATTACCACTACCATTCATAAAAGAAAAGACATTATAATACCCACAAAATAGGAAAGTCATAATCTCAGCATAACACAGTTAGATACTTTAGCGTAAAGGAGGACTTATTACATTATCCTTTTTCCTTTCTCATTTGACTGTAGATTGGTGGAAGTCTGTCACATGTAACCCAGGAGCCATGCTTTCAGTTGCAATATGCAATGAAAGACACAAAAAGTGTCCGACCAGGGGTCGGCCCCGTGGCCGAGCGGTTAGGTTCTTGTGCTCCGCTTCGGCAGCCCAGGGTTTCACCAGTTCGGATCCTGGGCGTGGACATGGCACCACTCATCAGGCCATGCTGAGGCGGTGTCCAACACAGCACAACTAGAAGGACCCACAACTGAAAATACACAACTATGTACTGGGGGACTTTAGGGGGAGAAAAGGAGAAAAATAAAATCTTTAAAAAAAAAAAAAGTGCCCGGCCTGCAGTTGGGAGCTCATGCCTGGAATCTCAAATGGGGACATCCTTCAAATTCATCTTGCCCAAACTCCTTCTCAGTGTTTAGAAGAAATAAATGACACAGCAAGCTCTAACAATGGAGATATGACTACAACACAGTGTAAAAAATGAGCAGTCCTCTCAAAGAGGTATCATAATGTCCAGCGGGAGGTAAGAGGAGAGAGGAAGCAGGAAGGTCAGGGACCAGGCGTGTGAACCAGACTTCGAGGAAGGCCGTGCTTCAGCCCAGTGGTTCTCAAACGTCAGGATACGTCAGAGTCACCGGGGGGCTTGTTAAAACAAGGAGCTAGTCTTTGATTCAGCCGTGTGGCAAGGGCCTAGAAGGTACAGCTGACTTCACAGGTGACGCTGATGAAAATTTAAAAAAAGAAAAGAAAAATTATTCCTTATTTTTTAAAAGATTTTATTTTTCCTTTTTCTCCCATGGTACATAGTTGTGTATTTTTAGTTGTGGGTCCTTCTAGTTGTGGTATGTGGGACGCCGCCTCAGCATGGCCTGAAGAGCGGTGCCATGTCCGCGCCCAGGATCCAAACCAGCGAAACCCTGGGCTGCCAAAGCAGAGCGCACGAACTTAACTACTCAGCCATGGGGCAGGCCCCTAAGGTTTCCTTTTTCCATTGTTTTTTTTTTTGAGGAAAATTAGCCCTGAGCTAGCATCTGCTGCTAATCCTCTTTTTGCTGAGGAAGCCTGGCCCTAAGTTAACATCCGTGCTCATCTTCCTCTACTTTATACGTGGGATGCCTACCACAGCATGGCTTGCCAAGCGGTGCCATGTCCGCACCAGGGATGCAAACTGGCGAACCTCAGGCTGCCAAAGTGGAATGTGTGAACCCAACCACTGCATCACTGGCCAGCTGGTTTCCTTTTGAGGTGATGAAAATGTTCTAGAATTAGATAGTGGTGATAGTTGCACAACATTGTGAATGTGCTAAATGTCACTAATGGCAAATTTCATGTTATGTGGTGTGTATTTTACTATAATAAAAAAACTCCAGTCTCATATTTCTTACAAAATTAGGTTATATCACGAGAAAATATTTTGGATATAATGTTAACAGATAAAAGATGCAAAATCACATATGTAAAAGGTTATAACGATTTCAGATGCAACTTTCTATACACAAAAAGGATCAGAAATAACTTATTATTAGCTGTGTGTATGTGTGTGTTTTGGACAGTGAAAATAACGTGATTTCCTCCCTGTTAGAGTTTTTCTTAATTTTCAATAAATAATGAGATAGTACTTACATAATTTTTAAAAATGTTTTAAAAGATGAGGAAAAGGAGAGCGCCAGCTCTATCGTTCCTCCAAGAACACCTGCGCGTTACTGGAAAGGGGGTGCAGAGCGTCTCTGGACCCGATTCCAACGTGTGTGTGGAGGCTCCCCACACCTGCAAGCAGCACTCGGATGCCAATAGCATCTCTGAGGATTCACTCAGTTCTGACACTGTCCACCTGGAGACAGCATCAGATTCCACAGGAAAGGGCCCAGTCCCACAGGGGCTCCACTTCAGACGCCAGTCTCAAGCCCAGGTTGTTACTTGTTCTTCTGACCGACTGGCTATAAATCAGAGGTTCCCACGACTCCCTCCTCAAATTCAATTAATTTGCCAGAACGGCTCACAGAACTCAGAAAATAAGTTTACTTACTAGATTAACAATTTATTACAAAGGATATTAAAGGATACAAATCAACAGCCAGATGAAGAGATACGTAGGGCGAGATCCTGAACAGAGGAGCTTCTGTCCTCGTGGAGCTTGGGGCTGGGCACAGTGGCTCTTGGAGGCATTCTGGTTGTCTAACATGGAAGCTCTCTGAAAAAAAGAGGTCCCACGAGCTGTCCTCTTGGTTTTTATGGAGGCTTCATTACATCGTCATGATTGACTAAGTCATTGGCCGTTGGCAGTTACTCAACCTCAAGCTCCTCCCTCCTCCCCCTGGAAATCAGGGGGTGCAACTGAAAGTTCTAATCCTCTGATCACATGGCTGGTTCTCCTGGCAACCAGCCCTCATCCTTGGGTAGGGTCCAAAAGTCACCTTCATTAACATTAATACGATATGCTTTTCACCTTTATGGCCCTGAGGCGTTTTCAGGAACTGAGGACGAGAGACCAAATATTATAACAAAAGATGCTCCCATTGTCTCAACGCTCAGGAAATTCCACGTGTTTTAGGAGCTGTGAGCCAAGAACAGTGAATGAAGACCAAATCTATCTGAGAAATATATTTTGGTCATCTGAATAATCAAATATACGTATTTCTTGTAAATCACAATATCACAGGCAGGATTGAGCCTGAGCTTTGGGACAGATCTGCGTCTCAGACATTGGGACTGACCTGATAGATGCAGGAGGGCACCAGCATCAGGAGACAAGGTGTCTCCAAGCAGAAGTGGTAACTGTCCACTCCCCGCCCAAGAGCACTGCACCTTCCTCTGGAGACCACCTCCTTGATACACAGCCCTCCGCTTTTACTTCCCTTTGTTTTTCTTCCTTCATTCAGCTGTCAGTGTGTCCCAGGGATTTCATTCGTTATCCATTCATTGTCTCAACAAGTCTTTATGGAGCATCTACCACGGGCCCCGGTACAGCACCTGTAGCGTGCAGCTCCGGTACAAGCAGACACTCTCGCTATGCTGGGCAGCTGGGGCTGGTTAACACACCAGACATTTATACTGTTTCTCTCGTCCATTTTCTGAACACAACTGTTTTCTATTTCTGGTCTGGCCTGCGGCCCTCTCTCAACTCCCTTGGATAGGGAGGAAGTAATGCCTTTTTGTTTCACTTCTCTGCATCGTGCCCTTGAGTCAGGCTAGATATTGCAGTCCAGACAAGCTTCCCGACACCCTGACGATGTGGTGGGTGAAACCTTCCCCCAGTGGTGCCTTCTCCTTCTTGGCCCTCCCCCCTTGCAGTGGCCTGGCTGTTTTATTCTGAACCACCACCTTTAGCACTGACTCGTCTCTGCTTCTCTACCAGCTCCTTCTCTCTAGTTCTGCCATTTCTTGGTCACCAGCTTAACCCTACAGACGACATCTTTTCCGCTTCGGACCTGGATCTATTGTCTCCAATTTTTATTTTTATTTATTTATTTATTTATTTATTTTTAAAGATTTTATTTTTTCCTTTTTCTCCCCAAAGCCCCCCAGTACATAGTTGTGTATTCTTTGTTGTGGGTTCTTCTAGTTGTGGCATGTGGGACGCTGCCTCAGCGTGGTTTGATGAGCAGTGCCATGTCCGCGCCCAGGATTCGAACCAATGAAACCCTGGGCCGCCTGCAGCGGAGCGCGCGAACTTAACCACTCGGCCGCGGGGCCAGTCCCCTTTTTATTTTTATTTTTTAATCATTATTGCTCTCTCCTCACAATCTTGATATGGCCCAACCCCCATTTATATTCGTGGATTCTCACCTTGTGGCCACAGCCATGGAGGTTTGGGAAATAGTCTATTTCTCCCAAGGGTCACAGTCACAGGTAAGTTCAGGCTGCAGTCTTCCCGATGCCAGGGCTCCGTGTTGACATTTTGCATCTCTAGCTCCTGGGCTTGTGCCTGGCACACAGTGGGTGCCCGATTAATATTTGGGGAAACAGAGTTGGGACCAATATATATGCACACTAGGTGGTGAATTCAGGACAAGGAAAAAGTTAGCAGAATATTGTATTAGTCAGTGTTCTCCAGAGAAACAGAACTGCTAGGATGTGTATATATGTACATATAGAAAGATTTATTTTAAGGAGTCGGCTTAAGTGGTTGTGGGGGCCGTCAAGTCCAAAATCTGTAGGTCAGGCTGGCAGGCAGGAGGCTCAGGGAAGAGTTACAGTTCAAGGGTGAAGGCGGTTGCTAGCAGAATTCCTTCTTCTCCGTGGAGGTCAGTCTTTTTCTGTTGAGGCTTTTAACCAATTGGATGAGGGCCACCGACAGTATGAAGGGTAATCTGTTTGACTCAAAGTCCACTGATTTAAATGTTAATCTCGTCTAAAAATACCTTCACAGAAACATCTGGAATAATGTTTGACCAAATATCTGCGTACATGGCCTAGCCAAGTTGACATAGAAAATTAACCAGCACAAGTATTATTGTCAGGTTTGTTGTTTGCTCTCTAGGTGAGAACTCTAGGGCATTAAGAATAGTAGAGGTGAGTGGAAAATGTTGTATTTCATAGACATGATTTCACGTATTCAATAGATATTTGTTACTTTTACTCTTTGGGAGAGACTCCTTGGACCTGCAGAGAATGCCAGCATGTTCAGGATACTGTCCTGGACCACCAGGAGCTTCCAGTCAGCAGGGAGGAGTAGGATCTGCACAGATGGGGGGTGACTGTGCACGCCAGCGCTGACTCTCTCCTCTCTCCGCTGACTCTGGATTCTCTGCATCCAGCTCCCCTATTTTACTTCCCACTGTGCTCATTGTTTCTATAGATCCCTACCAACGCCTCAAACTAAAAATCAAGAAAAGTTAAACACATCATGTGGTAGTTGAAGTGCTCGCTGACTAGTTACAGCGTCTGGGCTGGAATCTTGGCTGTGGCCCATACAGGCAGACTTCTGCAGAGAACTTTGTGCCTCAGCTTCAAGAACAATAGCACCTTCTTCTAGGCAGGAAGACAGTGACATCACCAGTATAAGATGCTTGGCAGGGTGGTACCTGGTACCCAGCTAGCAATTAACACTCATTAGAGTTAGCTCTCATTAAGAGTCCTTCTCCCTCCCCGACTTTCATATTGAAAGAGGAGATTATCACTAGTTATCCTGACCTAAACCTCCTAGGCCCTTTTTCTTCCCCTCATTATCCTCTAGATGCAAATACTGTATATTTGGCAAAGAGCAGAGAGCTTTCAGATTCCTTATCCCCCCCTCCCACCAGAACCTGAAGATAAACTTGATAAGAGTCTGCAGTTGCTCATGGAGAGTAAAACGGAAAATAAACAAACAATGTGTCAGAGAAAAGACAAGCAAAGGCACCTACACGACAGAATGGCTGTGAGGATACTCACATACATAAAAAAAGAATGTGTGACTCCAAAAAAGACAAAGCAGTTGGCAGTCTGCCCAGCCCGCGAGCGTCCCTTTCCCGCCCTGCTCACAGCAGCACCCAGCTTTAGGGTTTAGGACTTCGCTAATTTGATAAGTGGAAAAAAGTTGTTTCTTGATGCTTTAATCTATATTTTTACTTGTGAAATTGAATACTGTCTTCATACATTCATTTCCTACTGGTGAATTGCCTGATTGTGTCTGCTCACTTTTTTCAAAGATTTTTTTGGAGCAGTTTTAGGTTCACAGTAAAGTTGAGAGAAGGAACAGAGATTTCCCATATACTCCCGGCCCCCACACGTGCACAGCCTCCCCCATTACAAAAATCCCTCACCTGGGGGTACATTTGTTACAATAATAATCAACACTGACACATCATAGTCACCCAAACTCTATAGTTTATGTTAGGGTTCGCTCTTGGTGTTGTACATTCTAGGGGTTTGGACAAATGTATAATGACATGTATGTATCATTACAGTATCATACAGAGTATTTTCACTGCCCTAAAAATCCTCTGTGCTCTGTCTGTTCATCCCTTTCCTCTGACTCCTAACCCTTCGAAACCACTGATCTTTTTACTGTCTCCATGGTTTTGCCTTTTCCAGAATGTCATACAATTGGAATCATACAGTGTGTAGTTTTTCATTTCTTTTTCTTTTTTTTTTTTTTTGAGGAAGATTAGCCCTGAGCTAACTACTGCCAATCCTCTTCTTTTTGCTGAGGAAGACTAGCCCTGAGCTAACATCTGTGTCCATCTTCCGCTACTTTATATGTGGGGCGCTGTAGGGGAGGAAGACATTTCCTCTACCCTCTCTGGGTTCGTCTGGCTGGAGAATGAATTAAATTCACATGAGACAGAATAGCAGGAGAAAATTAAACAAAGCTTTATAACATGTATACATGGGAGAGGTCAGGCAAGCTGAGCAACTCGCCAAAATGGTGAGCCCTCACTTAAATATCATCTTCAGCTAAAGACAAAGGAGGATGTTGGGGGTGGGGGGAGTCAGTTACAGGAGGTTACCAGACAAGCACAACAAACAAATGCAGATTTAAGTCCTTGCCTTCCCCACTGATTAAGAGTTTCTAGAGATAAGGTCATCCCCCCTTCTTTCTGGTAAGAGAGGGAGATATCTTTACAGATGGAGATTTCCTTTACAATGTAAATGTCTCTTACAAAGGGTAAGTAAATTCTACCTTTCAGTTGCTTTCCTGTCTGCAAAGCAACCAGCCCTAAATAATCATCATGACAAAGAGACATATCTTGGGGTGGCCAATTCCAGGCCCCCACAGCGCCTACCACAGCATGGCTTGCCAAGTAATGCCATACCCGCACCCGGAATCGGAACTGGCGAACCCTGGACCGCCAAGAAGTGGAACATGTGAACTTAACCACTGCGCCACTGGGCTGGCCCCTTGTGTAATTTTTCAGATTGGCTTTTTCACTGCATTTAAGGTTCCTCCACGCCTTTCATGACTTGATAGCTCATTTCTTTTTAGCACGGAATAATATTCCATTGTCTGGATGCACTGCAGTTTATTTATCCATTAGCCTACCGAAGGACATCTTGGTTGCTTCCAAGTTTTGGCAATCATGAGTAAAGCCACTATAAACATTTGTGAGCAGGTTTTTGTGTGGACATAAGTTTTGGATTCCTTTGGGTAAATATGAAGAGAATGATTTTGGATTGTATGGTAAGAGGATGTTTAGTTTTGTAAGAAACTGCCAAACTGTCTTCCAAAGTGGCTGAACCATTTTGCATCCCCGCCAGCAGTGAATGAGAGTTCCTGTTGCTCCACAGCCTCCTCAGCATTTGGTGTGGTCAGTATTCTGGATTTTGGCCATTCTAGCAGGTGTGTAGTAGCAGTACCATACAATCCAGCAAATTTTACAATCCAGCAAGATATCCTTCAGTAGGCAAATGGATAAATGAACTATAATACATCCAGACAATGGAATATTATTCAGCACTAAGAAATACAAGCTAACGTGAGCTGTCTCGTTGTTGTTTTAATTTGCAGTTCCCTAACTGACATATGATGTTGAACATCTTTTCATCTTTATGAATTTATGGCTTATTTGCCATGTGTATATCTTCTTTGGTGAGGTGTTTGTTAAGCCCTTGGTCCATTTTTTAATTGAGTTGTTTGTTTTCTTATTATTGAGGGTTTTTAAAATTTTTGTGAGGAAGACTGGCCCTGAACTAACATCCATGCCCATCTTCCTCTATTTTATATGTGGGATGCCTGCCACCATATGGCTTGATAAGTGGTGCATAAGTCCACACCCTGGATCTGAACTGGAGAACCCCGGGCCACCAAAGTGGAGAGTGTGAACTTGACCACTGCTCCCCCGGCTGCCCCTCTTATTATTGAGTTTAAAGTGTTCTTTGTATAGTTTGGACTTTGGACCTTCATCAGATGTGTCTTTTGCAAATATTTTCTCTCAGTCTGTGGCTTGTCTTTTAATTCTCTTGACATTGTCTTTTGTAGAGCTGCAGTTTTTAATTTTAACGAAGTTCAGCTTATCAATTATTTTTTTCATGGATTTTGCCTTTGGTATTGTATCTAAAATGTCATTGTCATATCCAAAGTCATCTAGGTTTCCTTCTGTTATCTTCTAGGAGTTTTATAGTTGTGCACTTTATATTTAGGTGTGTAATACATTTTGAGTTAGTTTTTGTGAAAAGTGTAAGGTGTGTGTCTAGATTCCTTTTTTTGCAGGTGGATGTCCAGTTATTCCAACACCATTTATTAAAGAGGCTATCTTTGCTCTATTGTATTGCCTTTGCTACTTTGTCAAAGATCAGTTCACTATGTTTTGGGGGGGTCATTTCTGGGTTCTGTATTCTGTTCTGTTGATCTATTTGTCTATTGCTTCACCAATACCACACTGTTTTGATTACTGTAGCTTTACAGAACATCTTGAAGTGGTGTCAGTCCTCCAACTTCGTTCTTCTCTCTGAATTTTGTGTTGTCTATTCTGGGTCTTTTGTCTCTCCATATAAGTTTGCTGATATCCAAAAAATACCTTGCTGGAATTTTGATTGGAATTGAGTTGACTCTATAGATCAAGTTGGAAAAAACTGACATCTTGACAACATTGAGTCTTCCTGTCCATGAACATGAAATATCTCTCCATTTATTTAGTTCTTTGATTCCATTCATCAGAGTTTTGTGGTTTTCCTCATATAGATCTTATGCTTATTTTGCTAGATTTATACCTAAGTATTTCATTTTTTTTTGCTGCTAATGTAAATGGTGTTGTGTTTTTCATTTCAAATTCCACTTGTTCATTCCTGGTATATATGTAAGAGATTGACTTTTGTATATCAACCTTGTATCCTGAGATGGGGTTCAGGGCAGGTTGCCCCAAGATGCTCCACTCTGGTATGTAGATTATCTTGAGCTGAAGACAATAAGGGCTTGGAAGAATCAGGAAGAACATTTGGCCTTCCCCTAAATTGCCTAAAAGAATTTAAGATAGAAGGCCTGATCCAGGAAGAAGCTAACGCCATGAGATAACCATAGTATAATGTAAAATAGGTGTGATAAGAAAGGCACCAACAAGCCCGGTCTTATGGAAATTCTGTCTCTTGGGCCACATTCTCTACAGGGGGCCCAGCAAACAGATGTCTAACAAGCATTTGCTTTTCCATCTCCATGTGAATTGCCTTCTTCCCCTTTGAAGTCCCAGACCATTACCCCCAACATCCTGCTTTGTCTTTAGTTGAGATGATATTTAAAGTGGTAACTTTGGCCATTGTGGTGTCTCTCAGTTTTCCTGGGTTTCTCCCATGTATACATGTTATTAAACTTTGTTTTATTTTCTCCTGCTAATCTGCCTTTCTATTTTTTTTTTTTTTGAGGAAGATTAGCCCTGAGCTAACATCTGCTGCCAATCCTCCTCTTTTTGCTGAGGAAGACTGGCTCTGAGCCAACATCCGTGCCCATCTTCCTCTACCTTATATGTGGGACGCCTACCACAGCATGGCTTGCCAAATGGTGCCATGTCTGGACCCGGGATCCGAACTGGCGAACCCTGGGCCGCCTAAGTGGAACGTGCGAATCTAACTGCTGAGCCACCAGGCCAGCCCCTAACCTGCCTTTCTAATTATTTGACCAGTCATAAGAACCTTTAGGGAAAGGGAGCGGGGGAGAATTCTCCCTCTTCCCCTATACCTGCAACCTTGCCGTAATCTCTCCTACTAGTTTCCGGCTTTGTGTGTATGTGTCGATTCTTTCAGATTTTCTACACAGACAATCATGTCATCTGCCAACAAGACAGTTTTATGTCATCCTTCCCAATCTGTTTTATTGCATTAGTAAGGACCTCCAATTTGATACTGGAGAGTAGTGACGAGAGGGGACATCCTGGCTTTCCCCCTGACCTTAGTGGGAGTATCTGCTCATTTTTTCTATGGGACCTTAGTTTCTTCTTTTATTTTTTAATATTTTAATTCTTTCTATATCAAGAGCATTAACTGAGTCATATTTATGCCAAATATTCTTCTAGATTGCAGTTTTAAAAAATCGTTTATAATATTTCCTCCATAAAGTAGGTGTTAACTTTTATGTGTTCCAATTTATGTCTTTCTCTTTGTGATTTCTGAAGGTAAATCTGCATTTTCCTTTCTCCATTTAGGAGTAGAGCCAGAGCCCCTCCCTGCTCAGCTTCTCCGCAGGGCACCACCGATGGTCTTGACACACCGCTTGTGAAAAATGGCTGACAGCAGAACCAAGAAAGGTTCTCTAGCCGGAGGCTCAGGGATCCACATGCGGGCTGCGGAAACAGGAAGGTCAGTCTCCCAGAATATTTACCCAAGAAAAAATTCTGCCTTAAAATCCCCTCCCCCAGGGCTATGATGGACTGGCTCTGAAGGAAAGTTTCAGTTTGACAAAAGAATGAAACACTGAGACACGTGTGTGTGCTGAGGGGAAGGGGTCAAGTGAGAATCCAGAATGAGAGAGAGAGAGAGAGTTAGAGTAAGTTGTGAACGATCCAAAGGGGGAAGGGGCCTCAACCAGCAGGCTGGAAAACTAAGCAATCTTTTCTTACTTCCTGTTTTTTTTTTTTTTCAAAACCTGGTATGTCCTTCAGTGAAACAGTTGTTATTTAGCTGAAGTTATAATTTGCATGTTTAAGCCTTTCATGTGAACTGAGTGTAAGATGGTGAGAGATTATAGGCAATTTCAATGCTTATAGCTCTGTGTAAAGTATTGGTGCTGTTTTCCAAGTCTAGAGTCTTTTCTACATTCAGAGCTGAAAAACTGAGGCAGGAAGTGAGGATGTTTGGGAGTTAACACTTCCTTTTTAAGGGGTAGTAGCAAGCCAGAAACCGTTTTACAGGCTTAGGGAAGGGAATAGGGTGACCAACCAGCACGGTTTACCTGAGACTGAGGGGTCTCCCAGGACTCAGGACTTCCAGTGTTCAAACCTGGACGGTCCCATGCAAACTGGGGTGGTTAGTCATCTCTCTCTCTCTCTCTCTCACACGCACACACACACACAGACAGACACACACACGAATCCAATTTAGTCCCCCCTCAAAATAATGCAACAGCCTTTTTATATCCATCTTTTACAGAGCACGTAGGGCAGGCCTAAGAGATTCAGGAACTTCCTTAAATTAACACAAAGTGGGGAGGAAGGAGCCTGGATTTAAACTTTGTTCTGTCGGATGTCAAAGTGCTCTTTCCACCACACCACACTCGAGATTATCTGTTATGCTGATATGCTCACTCTCTCATCCACTCACTCAAACATTTTCAGAGTGCCCAATGTGTGTCGTGCTGAGGACTGGATTACACACGATTTATGGCAGGCTCTGTCATAGTGGTAAGCCAAGCAAGTCAATGAATAACAGCGAGAGTAATATTTCAATAATAATAACCACAACAATAGAAACAATTTGCAAGAGTTCCAGGGTAACTGGAGCCTTCAGGCAACTCAGTTAACCGTTAAACTAGACACCTAGGTCTTCCGAGAGGCACTTGGAATTGAGGGATAGCTACCATTTGGCTCTTCCTAGTCTAAGGCAGTGTTGGGAATTCAGACAGAGTAAAGATCTCTGTCTCTGCGTCTGTCTGTCTGTCTGTCTCTGTGGTCTATATGCACGTGTGTGTGTCTTTCTTTCTCTCTCTCACACACACACTCTCTCTTTCTGTCTGTCTCTCTCTGTCACCTTGCAGTTGACTAGGTTCAAACTCTAGCCGTCTTGATCATCTTCCCCCTTACTTGGGGGCTGGATTCGACTGAATTCAAGGTTTGCTGACTCTGAAAGTTATACTTATTTTCTTAACTGGAAGAGTCAAAATAATGAAGCAAGTGTACTGAGCCTCAAACATTTAATAGCATAATATAGTTGGCTGTTTATCTGTTTGCCTGTTTCCATTGTTTGCTCCCTGCCAGCGAGTGTCCTCTGTCGCAGTTGCCCTCCCAGTGTCTAGCATAGTCAGCATCTACTATTTGTTGAATGAATGTGTAAACAATTAAAACCAGAAATTCCTGAAGATATGAGGATTGTTTCCAACATCTAAAATCAGTAGTTTGATAACAAGTAATGTTAAATACAACCTCTCTTAAGAAAAGGGAGCCAGCTCCGTGGCCGAGTGGTTAAGTTCGCGCGCTCCGCTGCAGCGGCCCAGGGTTCGGATCCTGGGCGTGGACATGGCACCATTCGTCAGGCCACGTTGAGGCAGCGTCCCACATCCCACAACTAGAGGGACGTGTAACTAAGATATACAACTGTGTACAGAGGTGGGTTGGGGAGATAAAGCAGAAAAAAAAAAAAAAGATTGGCAACAGTTGTTAGCCCAGGTGCCAATCTTTGGAAAAAAAAAATCCTAAACTTCATAGTACTACTTTAAGCAATTGTAGGAAACTTACACATCTAGCCAGAAAGAACAACCTACTGATGCCCTAAGGAATGAAACCAGGCTGGGTTGACTTTGGTCTGCATCATTGTAATTTCATTTGCCAGTTTTACAAGTAAGCAATGAAAATGAACAAGTCTGACTGGGTTACATGTTGTTTATGGCTTTTGGGAGGTGGTCTCCCAGCTGAATCCATTCCTTTACATTTTGTGGGAGGTGTTAATACATATCTTGTATCTTCTTTTTTTTTTTTTTAAAGATTTTATTTTTTCCTTTTTCTCCCCAAAGCCCCCCGTACATAGTTGTATATTCTTCGTTGTGGGTCCTTCTAGTTGTGGCATGTGGGACGCTGCCTCAGCGTGGTCCGATGAGCAGTGCCATGTCCGCGCCCAGGATTCGAACCAACGAAACACTGGGCCGCCTGCAGCGGAGCGCGCGAACTTAACCACTCGGCCACGGGGCCAGCCCCTCTTGTATCTTCTTTTAACTCAATCCTTTCAGTTCAACCAGGGATTGGAAAGACAGTACAGGCTGATGGCAGGAGTGTCCTGGAAGAGGCCAGTTAGATGAGAAGGCTGGCATGTGCCCAGTGTTGAGACTCAACACGGAAGGTGTATCCGGAAAATCTAAAAATTACTGCCTGACACCAATCCTTTGTGAGAGCCCAAGAGAGAACTCTGTAGTTTTAAGCAAGGATGATCTGCTTGTTCTTGAACATTTCTGAGTACTCCCATTCAGGTGTTGATGGAGGAAATGAAGAGGGCAGGTCCCCACCCTCCTCTGCTCTCATCCATCTGTCCTGAGATGACGCTCATTGACTTCTCCAGCTCTTACTCCTGAGCTTCTAAGTGATGTCACTGTCCTTTCCACATAAAGAGAAAGACAACTGGACTGGCCAAGAGAGGACAATCACTCACAAAGGGGTTAGTATCCATTTACCTATGACACCCTTTGCCACGCTGCCCTATTCCTGGTGACCGGGGACCATCTCCTCCCCACCACTGGAGACTCCTTCTGTTCTCAGGCAGCCCCAGCAACTTGGAATCCCTTACAGGCTGCCTTCTCCTTCTCACAGTCTGTGGTGAGTTGTGGGGTCCATTCACCTCTGCTTTCCTAAACCCCTCAAATTCCTCTCTTAATCTGCTGTGTCTGGGATTCAGCTTCTCAAAATTTGCTTAAAGGGTCTGAATTACAAGTAAGAGAAGGCAGCACAAGCTAGTTAGAAAGTTTGTGAAATTTAAGGAAGAGAGGAAGGAAAGAGAGAAGGAAGAAAGAAAGGAAAGAGTGGTTCAGAAAATGAGAAATACTAAGAGGATTTTTAACTGATATTGCAAACACTAAAGTTCCATAAAAAAGATATAATTATTAAAAGCAGCATTCATAAACATTTTTATTTTTCCTTAACTGCCCCTTGAGCAGACCAGATGACTCCCCAGTGGTCTGATGAGATGAGCCTGCAGTCTGGGGAGCTGGAACGAGTTCGCAGGCCTTACACTGTTCAACATGTAGCTTAGTGTCATGTTATTCTCACAGAAACTTCTTTCCTATAAACTTGACTATAAATCTACACCTCTCATTTAATACCTAAGTGACATGCGCCGCTGTCTACCATTAAATATACCCCAATAAAGACACCAGAGTTGTCCCCAAATGTTACCCCTAAGTCATCCCCAAATGTTAAGAGATTTCAGTGGTTTCCCCTTTAGTTACAATTAGTGCAGCCATAGTCCTTTATCTCAGTAGAGAGAGTTTTTGTTTCTCTAACGTATTTCTTTGTCTCTTTATCTGCATGTTTGTGCACAAATAGGCAGGCTCTATATTTGTTCATTTTTCTCTGGTTGTTTCTATGTTATTGTCCAAAAAATGACTTGCTGGATCAAAAACCATGATCGGTTTTATGGCTATTATTGGCTTTTGACAGATTTTAAAAAAAGAATGAGGCGGTTTTTTCAGTACTTTCTAGTCACTTGGTAGGCTCGCACTAAATACTTGTTGGTGAATTACTCTTTCCTTTTAAAAGAAATCTCCAGAGAGAACCTTCCAAGATGAAGTCAAGGGTGAGGAGGAGTATTCCAGGCTCAACCAACCTATTGTGTGGATAACCCCTGGATGCTGGGGCCATATCGTAAAGACGACTCTGTGGTCTCCCAAACCTAGAGACCCACAAAATAGTAGTCTTGTTTGAATAGCATAAAAGGCCAAAGATCCCTCTGGAAAAAAGCCCTAGGTAGAGTGAGATAAAAAGATTCATTACGGTCACTTTTCTTTTTTAAAAATTTCTAGTTGTTTTTAAACCCTGGTGATACAGCAACGATCCTTGCTTAATCTACGGGTACCTCTCATTTAGACAGATAATTACATTTGTGTATCTGTTTAGACTCCGACTTGTTATGAAAGGGATTTAGTTGCTAATTACGTTATTTACGTTGAGTAAATGCTAAGAGAATTGTGAGCAGAGCACATGCAAGTTCAGGGGGAGATTCTACTCAGGAGCTGAAACTGGAGCAAGTCCTTGAAGGATGATGGGTTTCACCCCGTGGGTGGAGAAGAGGCTGCTTTGGGCATGGCATTGCAAGAAGTGCCGAAGCGTGTGGATTTCATCTTGTATGGTGCTGTTGAAGACGTGAAAATAGCAGAAAAGTGCAAGTCTGAATTAGTACAATGACCTTTTACTTTACAAGGGTCTCATAAGAAAAACTTGCGTGTTCTATTTTTTTATTTGCTAAATTCTCAGCTTTGTGCTATTAAATTTTTATCCCTGCTTAAGTTATATCAGAACCTCTTCATATTTGCAGAAAATTCCAGAGGAGTCAGGACAGGCCCTTAGTACAGTAACCCTAGAGTATAATAAGAGCATTCATAGAGGACATAATACCTTTTAAAAGTTGGGAGCTGCCCGGGACCTGTCCCTCCCAGCTACGTCTCCTGGCAGTCACCGCCCTCCTTCCTGGGTGAAGGCCTTATGCATCATCCTGGGTCGATCATAGGCACCGGGTTTTCATGAGGCCAGTTTTGAGGTCCCCAAGGCTGACCTTGTTGAGGAGGGGATATAAACCCATGAATGTGGTCCTGCTGCTGGACTAGAATTGCCACTTTGGAAAGCAGAGCGCTCGGCCAGATCAGAATGAGACACAGAAGAGGCAATTTTTGATGGGGTTAGAGGTGGGGAGAAGGATAAACAGACTGGGTCATTCGCAGTGGGGCAGGGCCTGGATAAAGGCTATTTTAGGAGAGCCTAGAAACCACACCAGCATCCCAGACTCCCAGGCTAGTGGAGAAGATGGTGGAATGAGAAGACTCTTGAAGAAGAGTAAGGGAATGGAAGAGAAATTTTGTCAGCTCATTTTTGTCCGGGGGTGGTCCTGCCCTCAGTGACCTATTTGCAATTTTATGAATTATCACTCATTCCAAAGGGTGGAGGAAGTGGAAAAGGCTTCCGCTCTGGTTTGACCAGCTTTTGGTAAGTGAGGAGAAAGGCCAAAGGGAAGTGCTTCTACATGGAGATTCAAGTCATCCGCCAGGGCTGGCCTCCAAGCTAAGGGAGGCTGCTGAAGGCTTTGCCAAGGAGTTGCTTTATCACCATGTGTCTCTGCAACTGTGTAGCAGTTGCTCTCTGCTTAGCAAACCTGAGAACAGCGAGGTATTGTGACCAGGGCTCTGTAATTCCCGACAGGCCTCTTTCTCCCTGCTCGAATAGAAGACTGTCCTTGGGACAGTAAACCAAGGACAGATGCTGACACAATAATCTCCATGTTGAATAGGACTTGTATCTTCTCCATGGCTACTCTCGGAACAATTTAGTCCAGATTTGTGCAAGTGAGTATCTCCCACAAGCCTGCACCTGCCTAGGAGAAGCTCCTGCTGCTATGGGGAATTTAATTGCCAGTTGTCTGTTCTGGGGCCTGTTTCAACTCCAGAGTTCTAGGATTTTTTTCTCTGGAGGCCCTGTTTCGGAAATCCCCATTGTATGGGGCTACTTGGGTGCTGGGGAGCTTCAACATGGCTTCAGTAGGAACAAAGCCAGACAATCAAGGTGGGTGGTCCACTGGGGGAATGGAACTATTGATCAAAACTGGCAAGTCAGCGGAGAGGCCTGAGAGTTTGGGATAGAGGATGAAGTTTAAAAAATCCTGAAATGTCAGTGCATTATTCAGGTCGATATGTTCAAAAGGCTGACATTTCTATAGCAGCTACAAATGAAGTCGTCTGAGTGGATGAGGTACACTGGGCCAAGGATGGGGACGACAGCAGGGCAGTCCCCACAAGCCTCCCTGACTGTCTGGAGCCAGAGCCTCTCCTTATTTCCTGGTTAAGCAGAGAGGCAGAAGTTCTGCCGGGAGCTGTGCATTTCTAGCTATAGTGCTGAGGGCTGCGTGTCTGCCCAGGCAAGTTGGAGCATTTTCTATACTGAGCACCGCTGCTTCCTCTCTTCAACGCGACTTTCCTTCCTCAGACATGGACGCGCCTGTTTTGGAGGGAGGAATAGATCGTCGCTTCTATAACCATTTTCAACTAGATATAGAAAAATGAGAGTGCAGAGCTGCACGGGGGTAAATTGAAGCCCGGCATTAGGAACTGCAGTGGAAGGCGGGCTGCAATGTTAACCCCTCCCTCTCATCCTCACTGCTGTCTCTCGAGCGGCTTCGTTTCTGCCGGGAACCTAGGGCGTCTTTTAACGATGGGTCTACGCAGACTTCCAAGTGCTCCCATATAAATGACCCCGGCTGATGGAGAATGGAATCCTCAGTGACGCAGCCAGTCGTGGGGCCAGGTCTCCCCGGGGCCGGTCCTATCCTCTGCCCACCCCACGGGGCGTTTCAGCCGGGCGGGGCGGGAGGGGCAGATGCCAGGGGGGGCTCTGTCGTGTCGGGTCCAGTTGCTGAGCTGGTCTGAGGCAGGAGGCGCTCTGCCAGGACGCCGCAGGTCCCGGGGCGGCTGACGCCGTCCGGGGCGTTCCTGGGAGCTGGGGGCCGGCGAGGTTAGACCCGAAACCCGGGAGGAGCCGGCCGGCGGCCACGTGACCGACCGCGGCGGGGCCCAGAAATAGCAGCGGCGGCGGTCCCGCCCGCGGGCGGCCGCGAGGGAGAGGCGGAGACTGGGGGCCGCCGGCTCGGCGCGGGCGCGGCCCCGGAGGATGCTCAGCTCCTGCCCGGCCCGACCCCGAGCACATGATGGCGATACGGGAGCTCAAAGTGTGTCTTCTCGGGGTGAGTCCTGCGCCGCCATGCCGGGGACCTCCTCGTCCCCCTAGTCCGTGCGCCTCCCACGTCCCCCGCGCCCCTCCTTGTCCCCCCCTCCTCCCCCCTGGCGTCCCCTACACTCCTCTGGTCCGTGCGCCCCCCTGGTCTCCCGCGCCCTCCCTGGTCCATGCGCCCCGCTCGTCCCCTTGCCCCTGGGACCGCCCCCCGTCCCAGCCCTGCCGGGGTCTGGTTCCAAGCCTGCTCCAGGGCTTTCTCTATTCCTTCCACCCCCTCGCCGGCCGGCCGGTTTCCCGGGGTCCGGTCGGGCCTCGCCGCGCCCGGGGCAGGGCAGGGCAGGGCAGGGCAGGGCAGGGCAGGGCAGGGCAGCGCAGGGCGCCGGGACCCTCCGCGGGGGCGAGAAGAGCGGCGGCCGTCCCGGCCCCGGCCCCTCCGCTCGGAGGGCTTTCTCCTTCGCTTTGATAATTTCCTTCCGGCGGAAACTTCAAGTTACTCAGCCAAGGCGCCGAATCCTTTTTGCCTCCCGGGAGCGATTGGTTTATTCACTTTTCTTTAAAGAAAGCCCAGCCAAGGGTGAGAAAACGCGAGGCGATGACCGACTGGAAGGTGAAGAAAGTGGACTATAGAGCGTTGCGCCTGGAAAACTTTAGTGCCGCGGGTGAAGGCGGGATGAGAAAGGCCCCCTCCCACCACTTCCCTCCCAAAGCGGGCCGTTCTGAGCCCGAAGAAACGCGAAAGAAGCCAGAAACGAACATCCGGGCCGGGGGAGAACACCCGGGCCGGGGGACGCAGGGCAGCCCCTCGGAAACCGCCCCGGGGCATTCAGGAACGGAAGAGTCATTTTCTTGTGGGTGCCCAAATCAAATTCCAGAATCACCTCTTTTGGAAGAGCTGGTTTTAAGCGGGGTTTTCAGCAGCCTTTGGCGTCGATGCCTAGTGTACTGCCCTTGGCAAAGCTGGTCCCCCAAGAAAACCGTCTCCTGAACAAAGGGCAGCAAGTGGGTAGTTCTTGTTTGTCTCAAAGAAATACTGACTGGCCTGTCAAGATGGATGTACAAGAAGCAGATAAAGAGGAAATGGTTCTAGGTTAGGACTGAATTATACGGGACCAAGGACACCCTGCCCCCCACCCCGGGCTCTTCTGGAACCTTTGGCAGGACAGTGTTCTTGACTGTCTCCCATCACCGTCCTTTGCCAGAACTCCGTTTACACTAGATTGGCTGGTTGTCTGGTTCGTCTGAATTCTGGGGCACCTGGCAAAGGCCCTGCCTTCCCTGTTACCTCGGCACACACTGCCCAGGGGGTGTGTGTGCTCCTGCCTCCATGGCTTGCTCAGCCACAGCTGGGGTCGGGATAGGATGCTGCTCTGGTCTTCTTCTGCGGACCTTTACCAGTGTTGCAGGAGCGGGTTTCATCATCTGCCAGACTCTCCAACATAGTCCAGATGTAAATTCCAGGAGTCCTCCGTTTTCCTTGTGAGGAGTTATTTCGGCCTCGGAAGGCTTTCAAAGGCTCAGAAGGAATGGCCTGTCACCAGGACTGGCCTTGGGAATAAATGGAGGAGGACATATTTGGCCTTTTCCCCCTCTGTGTTCTTTCCTTTGTCATCTCCTTAGGTGGCACTGGCCCTGCCCCATCACATGAGTTATTTTCAGTTTCCCTGCTTTGAGATGAGTCTCTCTATCCTTCCACGAGGAAACGGATCAGGTGGAAAGAGCCCCAAGTCAGGAGGTAGCAAACCCGGGTTCTCGTTCTTTCCCACTCACTAGCTGTGCAGTTTTGGACAAGTACCTCTGTCGTACGTCGGTCGCCTCACCTATAAAATGGAAGTAATAACATCTGATTTTTTAAGGCAGAGGACTATACCAGATGATCTAAGGTACCAGGTACCGTTTCCTGCTAACCTATGATTCCAGGGTGACAGTTACTAAGCCTGGGAGATGAGAAAGCTGGAGGAAATCCTGTACGTCCTTTTCTCTTGTCTCTCAGAGTGAAACACACTCTTTTCGTGGCTCCCTGGACACGGTGCCTCACCTTGTTGGCTAGTTCCTTGCAGCGGCTCTGCTGGTAGGAGGTTGGACCGGAAGAAGAACAGTGCCAAAGCAGAACAAGACGGTGTCTCTGGGCAGACCGAGGCTTTGAAGCATCAATCATATCACACCACATTCGTGGCCGCCTGTTTTTGAGTGCCTCTAGGCTTTAGTCTTACTGAAGTCAGAGGATATCTTCTTTGAAAGGGCCAATAACCTCACTATCCACACTGAGTAATATTTCTTAAGTCCCCTGTTTGGCTGGTCCTGTCCCGGGCAAGATGTGTGTGACAGGCTGTATTCTCAGCTGCTCATGCAAATAAGGTGATTCTCTGGGTGAAGTAGAACCTGGGCGAGGCCAAAGTCAGTTTAACTGCCTTGGGTTTCCTCTCCTGGTCTGAGAGAGAAACCTGTGGGTCAGTGGCTGGAGGAGGCAGTCAATGCCAAATCGAAAAGTCCTCTCAACATTTTAACGGGAGCCCGGAGCTCCTTTGTTCTTTGTGTCAGGAGCTCTGTCTTTTCTGGATAAAGTCTTGCATACAGCTAGCCCTCAGCTTCCTGTTTTTTAGCCAGCACCACACCTCCCTGAAGTCTCAGTATGACCAATACCCTAACAGCCACGCCCTCTGTTGGGATCACTTTCTCTTGGGCCCCTAGAGAAGGTGACAGAGAAGGCGGACCTCCTAACTCAAGTCTTGCTGTCTCACTGGAGAGGCTGAGGGGCTCGCCTTCTGGTGCCCGGTGTTTGCCTGATTGTTGGGGGTTTCTTGGGGCCGTGCTTCCCATCGAAGGCAGAAGGTGGTTTTAGGCATGGGCAGTGCAGACTTTTATCCTGCTTGGCTGCAGTCTCCTGACAGGAGGGTCATTTGCAAAGGTGGACGCGAGAGTGGGCCGGATGGCACATCTTTTCTACCTGTCCCTGTACCTTTCAGAACCTTGATGTTAGGCTTGTCTGGCCTTATTTCTTTTGGTGAGTGCTCCCAGATGGGATTGACAAACAGTCTGTGGAACATTCTCTGAATGCCTTGTGCTCTTGGAAAAAACCCAGGACCCGAGAGCACGGGGGTTTAGTTTGGCTACCTGTTATCAATTCTCAACCCTTGTTGTTTTCATGGGTGGACTTTCTCATGTTGATCCCAAGCCTTTGTGAACTTTCTCAACTGGGCTAAGCTGGGCCATCTGTGGAAACTAGCCGTGCAGGACGGGGTGTTGCACAGGGGTCTTTGTTGGACACCTAGGACCCCATGAGTCTTGTTCTTGCCAATAAAGTGCCAATATTCCTCCTTTGCAATCGTTACTAGTATTATGAAACATGTAGCTTAACAACAACACCCTTAAAAACAGCGAAGTATGTTAAAAAAAAAACTAACAAAAACAATGTTGAGGCAGCAGCTGTTCCAACCCCAAAGGTGGAAAGCTTCCCAGTGTGCGTTTTAACCCACATCACCACGTGGCAGAAAGCAAGGGGAGGGAGAGGGGGTGGGGAGAGCAGCGGGAGGACGGGAGGGGACGATGTTTTATTATTTCCCCTGGGTGTGTGTGTGCGCGCACACTTAAAAACCGCTTCCGGATGGAATCCCAAAGAGATTGATATTTGGACTTTGGTTGTCTTGACAACAGTTTGGAGATTTCTGCCACTTCCTCAACAGCTGAGTGACAGGACTAAAAGATCGCGGAGGGCGTCCCTGCCTCTGGTTAAGGAGCTGGGTGAAGCCTCTCCTTTCGGCCTCTGATAGGATGTGTGTGGTGCCTAAACACAGAGCAGTCAGATACCTGGGATGCGGTGTGACATCTGGGCAGTGGGGACTTCAGATACACGCAGGGCCTTTACATGGAAGGGCTGTGTGATCCCTGACGACACTAGGACCCAAGAGGGGCATGGACTTCTGCTCATAGTGAGGCAGATCAGTCAGAGCTGTGGGCCCTCACGTGGGCTGCTTGGAGAGATAGTGAGCACCCCGTTACTGGAAGTATTCAATAAAGTGATATGAATCTGTTAGGGTTATTGTGGAAGGACGAATGCATAGGATGGGGAGGAGTGGGTGAGGCACCCATCAAAATTGCTTCCCAAGTCTGAGATTTGGTTAGCAGACACATTTTTTTTTCTTTCCCAGAAACTAGCATATCTCTTGCGGCTGTGCAGGGAGGCTGGCAACACAATTTATTTCTTACCAAACCTGATTCCTCTAGTGAATTGAACCCCTTGTGGAGCGTGTGCTTCAGTGTTGGTGTCTCTGGGTAGAGAATGAGTATAAATGACGCAGTGGGCTGTCTCCAGCAGCGCCCAGGCCAGTTGATGGAACCCCTCAGGGCCCCTTTGTTCCGGGCCAGCATGCCTGCGTCCCTCTCTCAGCTTTCAGAGCTCAGCGCCTCTGGATGTGTGTCTCAGAATTGTTTGTGGAGCATTTTCACCTTCCAGTGGTCCCCCCCACCCTCATCTGTAGCTCTCAGGCTGTGCCCACCTCTGCCCCGGCCCAGCGTCCCTGCTATAATGACTGTGTCAGGTCTGCCTCAAGGCCATAGCCATTGGAAAATAGAAAACTTTACATTTTAAGCTGCTAGGCCATAAAAAGATTTTGAGCTCATGCATTAGAAAAGGTCTTCAATTTAATTGTGTCCAACAGGTTAAACTAATTTGGATGCTTGCATGTCTATGCAAATATTCCACTTTCTTTTGTCTTCGTTTTTATAATTTATAATATGTGTTTGAAAATGGAATAGCCATTCATTCACTCAACCATTCACTAGTTATCGAGCGCTTCTTTCGTGCTGGGAGCTACGGGTGGCTACAGGTGGGCAGGACAGCGTGATCCCCGTCTTCAAGGGGTGCCCTGCCTTTCCTGGGACGTGGACACACCGGCAGTGAACTAACCGACATCGCTTGTGTTGTGGGACTGCACTTACCGCCGAGCCACGCACAACAGAAGTGACAGAGTGTGATGATGATAAATATTGACTGTTGTCCATCTTACCAGACGTGAGGGACAGAAATTTTTTGCACAAGGTCTGTTTTAAGTACCTGCTGTGGATAAGGTGCTGTGCTAGTTCTGCTGGAGATGGAAAGTGGGGGGGAGTGGGGGGTGCGTTTCTTGTCCCTGCTCAGAGGAAAGGCTCTTGGTTGGGCAGGAAAGACAGGCATGAGCACAGGAACAAGCATCTGCAGCGATGGGGGTGAGTGGGATGCTGCAGACACCACGTGGCCTGGGGAAGACAGTGGAGGTTGAATTAAATACAACGCGGGCTGGGAAGGGAGCAATCTGGAAAGGTCTCTTGGAGTGGGAAGGATTTGAACAGCCCCCCCCCGGCTGGAGTAAGGCTTTGACATGAGAGGAAAGGCTGGCGTGGACCCCGGGCGCCAGGGGAGCAGGCTGGGTCTCAGGTATTTCCTGGAAGGCTGGGGCAGGGAGAGTGAGGAGCACAGCTGTGCTGTCCCTTTGATGCCTCGGCCCTCTAGCTTGGGGGCTTTTACTTTTAACTCCCTTCTCCCCATGTTCTCTTTCGAAGACTTTCAACCTTACAAAACAGTTGAAAGAGTACAGTGAATGTCTAGACCCTTTACCCAGATCAGGAGGGATAACATTTTGCTACTCTTGCTTTATCTTTCTGTCGCTAATGTATGTAAATACTAAATTTTTTTCCCCGAACCATCTGAAAGCAAATTGCAGACATTATGACACTTCACTCCTAAGTACTTCAGTATGTATTTTTTAGGAAAAAGGACATTCTCCTGCACAACTGGAATATCCTTATCTTACGCCCAAAATTGAACACAGATAAGACAGTAGTATCAAGCCTAAGGTTCATTTCAGATTTTCCAGTTGTCCCCGGATGTCCTTTACAGCTGTTTAAAAAATCCGGGATCCACTCAGAGATCATGTATTACATTTCCTTGTCATGCCTCTCATCTAAAAGAGTTCCCCTCCTTTTTCCCTCCACGACACTGGCGTTTTTGAGGAATCCAGGCCAGCTGTCTTGTAGAAAGTCCCAAGATCTCCCTTTATCTGATTGCTTCCTCATTGCTTCTTCCGGGTTAAGCGTTTGGGCGAGAACACAACATAGGTGATGTTAAGTGGTCTTATTTTTCATGTGCTCATGTATAATATCAAAATATTCCTTCCCATTTACTTTGATGACACTCATTCAAAACATATGTCCTCGCTGCTACCAGTGCCAGGCAGCGCTGTGTCTCAACAAAACGCACACAGGGCTGTGACCTTGTGGAGCTTATGCTGGAGCAGGAAGGTGGGAAAAGTAAATTCTACGGCCTGTTAGAATGTGGTAAGTGTTACATGGGAAAAAAGACACAACACAGAGCCGACGCAGAGCTGGACGAGGGGTGTGGGAGCTCTGGGGGTCGGGGAGCAGGTTGGTGGGTGCTGGAGGGTTTGTCTCTGTCAGTGAAGGGGGGTGGGGGTGCAGCGGCATCTGCCTCTCACTTCCCCAGGGGTTGACTTTGCTTCTGCAGCTTCAGTCCCAGGCGTGGCCCCTGAGCTGCTGAGAGGAGCTTCTGTCCTGAGGAGCCACAGTTGACTTTCTTGCTGCCTAACTTGGCCAGCAGAAATAAGGAAAAGAAAAGTGGGATTTAACATCGGGGTCACTGAACGAGTTTCTCATCGTGGAATCTTCTGTTTCGATGAGTCTTTTTCTGATGCACTTCCTTGTTCCTGATGCCTCAGACCTGCTCTGATTCCTCTGGAGGTCATGAATGTGGCTTCTCCTTGCTCAGGATTTCACCCAGAAGGGAGCCTGGGCTACTTTCAGTTCCCCCCAGAGGCCCCCAGAAGACTTGGGTTCTCAGCAAATGGAATGAGCCCTGCAGGAGGGCAAGCAGACCTAGGGGAAATCATTTCCCTCCCATTTTCTCTTCCTTGAACAAGATACCAGAAGGCTGGATCCCTTTGTATCAACAGTAGGTTTCTTCTAGAAGAAAAAGGTACCTGAATTCTCCAGAATTCCTTCCTTTCTGCCCTCGTGGATTCACTATTCTAACTAGGATCTCAGATAAAATGCGTAGTCCTGAAAACTGCCTCTCCTGAAGACTCCACTGGGAGGGAGGGAGAGAGAAGAGAGAGGGAGTGGGGGGCACTGGCGTGTTTGCCCAGGGGAAAGAGCAAACTGTTCCTGGTTTTTTTTCTTCTAGTCAAACTATTGGCCAGGGTATTTGCATTTATGACAAGCTTAATTTAAAAAGTCTTTTTTTTATTTAAAAAAAGAACATCGCATAGCATCAATACTACATACTTCATAGATACTTCATTTTAGCAGCTAAAATATTTTTAAAACTTTTTCATAACAAACTTCTAAAAAGCTATTTTTTTCCTCGTTACAAAGTAATCCATACTTGTTTTAATTAAATTTTGAATCTACTTATGAGGTAGGGGAAATGATTAAGTAGTGAAATGATAAATGTTGATTTTGGTTTGAGATCATAAAGACCGGGATACGGGATGGTCCCTTAACCTCATTTCTTTATGATGACGGATGATCGTACTGACCTGCTGATGGCTTGTTTTCCTCTAGGTAGTTTGAAATCCTGCAGGTGTGAAGACATCATCCTGCCCGCGTCCCTCTACCTCCTGGCTCACCTGCTGGCTCTTCTTTCCCTGATTTTTGTTTTATATTCACACAGCTGCTTTTCTACGTTATGATCAACACCGAGCTCACCATCCTGCTCCATATCTCTTTGGTTATGTCTCTGTCCTTTTCTGCCCCAGCAGCAGCATTTTCTTCCATCATTTGGTTGTTTTATTTTTGCCGCTTCTCATTGAGGAATCCTCGGCCCATCCTCCTTTGGAGAGGTGTCCAGGCCTTAGTTAGCTCCTAGAGGAGGATGCTTCTGGCTCTGCTTTTCCCTCGCAGGCCCCCTCGGCCCCTGCGGAGGGGCAGAGTGCCGAGTGCGTCAAGCTTTCCCCTGCCGCAAAAGCAGACCCGAAAACCGGCCAGGCTTACCCTTTGGAGAGTAATGCAGGCACTTTTTGGGTCTTATTTTGGTTCTAAAAACAACAAAATGTAAGGTGTATAAAGTAAATCAGGATTTGACTACTGGGTCTTGTGCTGTGAGGGATGAATAGACATACTTACTGGAGAGGTGTCGCGCAGCTGCTCTGCGGGAGGAAGGAGGGGACTCCGCCCCTGACGTTTGCAGTTCAGCAGTGCACTTGGTCTGATAGGTTAAGTAGCAACGCTGGACAACCCCGTGGGATGTCATGTGATGCGTGATTGCCAGATGTTTGCAAGGTAAGGGCCGGGGGAGTTTGGGAGTGCCAGGGAGGGCGCGTGGGTGCCTGCTGATGAGCCTGAGGGAAGTGTACTGTTGGGCGGGTGCAGGGGAGGGCAGTGTTTGGGAGGGAATGGGAGTGGCTCTGTGTACATTATACACGCAGGTACAGGAAGAGGCTCCGAAAGACTCGGGTATCAAGGCGGTTATCCGCGGGGAGTGCTGATTTGCACTTATAAATAACTTATTCTTTCCCTTTTCTTCTTACTGGCTTATTTAGTGAGCACCAAAAATTTACGGCAGGGCCCAAGGACATGTTTGACCCGTTAGAGATCTATTGGTTGTTACTGGAAATAACTGATAATGCAATTGGAAAGTAAATTTGGGTCAGACTGTGAAGGGGCCTTGAAATGTGAAAGTTTGTGCCTTAAAATGGTGAAATGAGAGGTTTGTCATTGCGGGGACTGACTCTGATTGGCTTATCAGGGCTGTGCTTTTATTTTTTAATGTTTAAAAAAGATTATTTTATTGAGGTCATATTGGTTTATAACATTGTGTAATTTCAGATGTACAGTATGTCGATGCAAATAATCCATAATCAGTCTATCAATCAAAATTGGGGCAAGTTTATTATGGGCCTCATCTGAAGACTAGCCCCAGGCCTTTGTTCCCCAAGGAAGGAGGGGCGTCAAAGAAGTGGGGTGTACAGAGTGGTTATATACTGTCTTGGGACAAAGAGCATCCATCACATATGACAGGAATGTCCCTTTTACAATAGTCAGGTGATGCTTAACTGGCACAGCAGGTTGGTGGTCAGCAGGTCAATGGTCACAAGGTGAGCATGGCAGGTCAGCAATTAATCCTTAGTGTCTGGGAAGAGATGCTTATCCTTAAAGAAATGCCGATATGGGGGACGCTATATCCTTAACTTTAAGGGCAGCATTCTGTCTTTGGGGCACAGTAAATGTTTAAAGCAGATGTACAATGCCTGCTCAAAAGGCCACGTCAGGCCCTTTTGGAAAAACAAGGCCAGACTGAATTAGTTTTAACCCAAATGTCTTCCTCATATACTCCAGTATATCCTATTGCTTGTCACTTATTTATCAATCATTTTATATATTAGTTTCTGTATAGACTGCGTCATGCTCACCACCAGTAGGCTAAATTTTATCTGTCACCGTACATATGTGTCCCTTCACCCCTTTTGCCCATCTCCCCCCCAACCCCCTTCCCCTCTGGTAACCAGTAATCTGTTCTCCTTATCTATGTGTTTGTTTACCTTCCACTTATGAGTGAATTCCTACGGTGTTTGGCTTTTATTTACCCAGGTTGTTACTCAGGCTCCCTCTTCCACGAGGGAGGCAGCCACCGCCTTTGGGGGCCGGTGAGGGACCTCTTCTGTGGAGGGCACAGTCTGCCAATCTGTTCTGTGGGCTCTGCAGATTTTCTGTGCCTGTTCATTTTGATGCTGTTCTTTAAAAAATAAACAGAATTACATTCTAGATCTCAGATGGTCATCATGTAACAAAACTCTGTGTTATAACTTCAATGACCATTAAAACTGGCAGATGAGAAAAGAGCCGAGGCAGCGTTAGTGCAGAAGTAATGCACTGGGGCCACCTGAAGACCGAGTGATTCCATAGCAAAGGCCTCAGGTGTTTACTGGGTGCCTGCCATGTGCGCTGTTGTAGGGGGCGGGCATACAGCAGGTAACAAAAACGAACCCATGGCCCCTGACCTCATGGAGTTGACATTCTAGCAGGGGTGACCAACACACATCCATTCCTAGCATGACAGATAGTGGTGAGTGCGGTGGAGAGACAGAAAGCAAGGAGGGGGCTTGCGAGTGCTGGTTAAGAGTGGTGGCTTTAAGTAGGTGCTTGAGAAGGGGCTCACTGAGAAGACTTTTAAGTTAAGATAAAGAGACAATATTCATGAATTGTCTGGGCCCTCCTGACAGAGGGGACCCTAAAGCTGGGGTGAGGGTGGGGCACCCCTGGTGAGTTGAAGGACCAGCAGGCAGGCCAGTGTGGTTGGAGCAGAATGACAGTGGAATGACAAAGAGGTTTGGGGCCTGATCATGTGGGTCCTTGCAGGTCAGTGTGGGAACTGTGGCATTTTCTGGGAGCTGATGGAGGTTTTTGTACAGAGCAGTGATGCGATGTGACTTCCCTTTTACAAGGATGGCCTTAGCGGCGGTGTGGAGGGTCATCCATGGGAGGATGCATGCAAGGGAGCTGGTGGGCGGTTGCTGCCATCGGGCTGGCGAGAGGTCACAGGGACTTCCTGCAGGCTGCAGCAGCCTGGGTGTTGAGCCGGCTCCCATTTGGGCTGCTTTGAAGGTAGAACTGAAAACTTTGCTGTCAGACTGTGTGTGGAGTTCGGGGAATTAAGCCATCACATGGCACACGGTGACAGAGCATGCTGATCTCAGAATCTAACCACAGCCCTGAGCCATTTCAGTTCAGCAGAGCAACATCATCCATCATTGAGACTAATATTCATTTGAATGTTATTGATTTTATAGTTTAATTCATACTTAATTAATGAATTTATCTTTATTTTGTAGTTTTAGAATAGCAAAAAGATTGTGTGTACTTTTATTACTTGTCTATATTTACATATTAATTAATATCTACAGTGGGGTCCATGGGATTGCTTTTCCCCTAAAAAAAAGCCTATTGAGTCTCAAAAGGGCCTGAGAAACACTACTCTCACCACTAAGGTAGGCCCTGGGCTAAGGTGTTGTTCCCTAGTGAAGTGTCAGAGTCGTGGCAGGGCTCTGGGAAAGGAAGCCTGCCTTCCAGGATCGTGGGTTCCTGGGCACCAGCAGGGGAAAGGTGAAGGAGTGTTCTGAGGTATGCTGAGTGTTGGCCTGCGGTGCCATGCCCAGAGAAGCAGGCCCCAACTCGACAGAGTTACTGCCTTTCTAGTGTGACACAAGTATTGGACAACCTTGAAAATCCTGGGTCCTTCCACGTGCATACGCACTTGAAACCTCAAAGTGTATGTGTCAAAATTGAGCAAAGAATGCATTAGGCTTTTAAAAAATGCTCTTCTCATAAAGGCGTTATTTATATAAGCAAGTGAATGATGAACTCAATCATTTAAAGATCTTACAAAATAATTCAATGTAAAAGGAACTATTCCTAAATATGGTATATAAATTTTTTAAAAGAATTTAAAAAGATGAATTGTATTATTTCTAGACCTCCACCTCATAGGTTAATCTTAGTGAAATAACTGAATATATAATATTGTACAATAAAATTGAAATATTTAAAAAATGTTGTTAAATTTTTAATTGATATAATTTACTGATTTGAATATGTTGCTGCTAGGAATGAATTGCATTATTGTACTTTCGCTTGCATCAGCCCTGTGCTTCTGATTTGTTAATCGTAACTGTTGTGTCTTAACTAACCAAATGTGTACATCCTGATTCTTGCTTATGAGCAGTGTAGTTAGACACTCTGCTTGTGCCTTCATCATGTGTCCTTGACTTCTTCCTTATTAAAGATATCCAGGGGTAAAAGAAAAACAGTAATGATAAATTCACAAGCACTGTAATAATTTGTAATTGCCTCTCCCCTTAATCACAGCAGCATCAGTAATAGTTGAGAAGGGTTGGCGCACAGGCCTGGAATGGAAGCCAAAACTTACCCTGTTCTTTCCCACTCAGGAAAGCACTTCAGAGTGCCTTTGATTAAGAATGATGTCGCGATGCAGAGGAGCTTGAAGGCGCTCTAGACTGTGAGATCACTGTAATCATAACAGCTGCCGTGTACTGAGGATTACTCGTGTGTCACATACTCTGCTGAGTGTTTCAGTTATCCATTGCTGTGTGACAAACCACCCGTACTTAGTGGCTTAAAAGAAGGAGCGATTATTCTTTCTCCCAGTTCTGTGGGTTGGCTGGGCTCAGGTGGGCAGTTCTTGCTTGGGGTTCCCGTGCAGTTTCAGTCAGATGGTGGCTGGAGCTGGAGCCATCTGAAGGTTTTGTCATTCATGTGGCTGGTGCCTTGGGCTAGGACGGCTGGATCAGCTGGGGCCAACCAGGCATCTCTCTCTGCGGGGCCTCTCCGTGCAGTTAGCTTGGGCTTCCTCCTAGCATGGAGTCTCAGGGTAGTCAGACTTGTTGTGGTGGCTGGCTGTTTCCAGAGGGAGTGTTCCAAGAGCTTCCGGTGGAAGCTAAAAGGCTTCTTGTGACCTAGTCTCACAGATCCTAGATTGTCATTTCTGCCACATTTTATTGATCAAGCAAGTCACTAAGGCCAGCGCAGAAGCAAAGGGAGGAGAATTAGACTCCACCTGTTGACGGGAAGAATAGCAAGAATTTGTGGCATCTTTTATCTCCCCTGCTGAATAAGTGCTTTGCATCCATGACAGCATTAAAGGACTTGTAAGGGCGCGTTCTGCTATTATCCCCATCTCACTGGTGAGGGAACTGAAGCTCAGGGGTTAAATGACACGTGCAAAGACTCGGTGCTAGTAAATGAGGCTTCGTGGGTTAGATACCAGCTTTGAGCGACTCTAAAACCCAATGCACGTAGCCTCTTTGCTGTGCTGCAAACTTTGTTATTAGTCACAAATTACTTGTTCACACTCAGCATGTATTAGGGAGCACACCAGTGGTTCACTAGAATGGTATTTAAAAAATAAAAGGTCTTGTATTAAAAAAATGATATTTTAATAATTGGAACCAGGTTTGAAGTACTTCCATGGGAGAAAAAGGCAAATTCCCACAATGTCAGGATCCTGGCCAGGATTTTGGGGAGGTAAGAGGACTGTTTCTTGCTTCTAGGAATTATCGGAGGTGAAGAGGCAGTGTGCAGTATCAGAGGTGCTCGGATCTTGATGACAGTGAGAAGGCCCTGATACATCATGACAACACTAATTCACAGTGACAATGACAACAACAAAACAGTGCCTCATATCTGCTGAGCACTTTACGGTTCCCAGTATGCTGTCTGTATGTTGTTTCATTGAATCCTCAGACAGCCCTACGTGGCAGGCATTTTGTCCCTGACTGCGGGTGTGAGAGACTGAGGCTCAGCGGTGTTGGCTGCCTTGCATGGGGTCACCGAGCCTGTGCGTGGGGCCGCCTGGAGCCAGTCTCTTGGGCTGGTGCGCATTTCCCAGCTCGCCCCTCCGGGAGGCAGCTGCTTTCCTTCAGTCCTTTTCTTCCTTCGCTCTCTCTTAGATACGTGTTAAGCGCTCTCATTGGGTTCAGGAAATGTCAGTTTGTGAGTTGTGATCAATCTGTCTGGAAGGCCAACCTGCTGGATTGTAGGGGCCTGTTAGATGTCAGAAGTTTCTAGGTCTGCCCTACAACTGACACGGCTGTGCGGGTCACTGCAGTGCAGTGCAGTGGAGAGTGGAGGCGCCTTGGGGTGGGCAGACGTGGGTACTTATTCTGGCTTGGCCACTTGCTAACTTGATTCCTGTGGGAAACGTGTGACTTCTGGGGCTCAGTTTCCTCCTTGTAAAATGCTGACAATTTGCATATAGAATCCCTCTACCAGGGAACCCTGCCTGGCATATTATATTAGAAAAATTTGCTTACCTCTTCCCCCGAAAACCATTTTACATCCTGATAACCTCAAAGCTGGGAGAGTTTAAATAGATTCCTCCCACAAGAGCACCTCCAACTAGAAGTTTGCCTTGATCTGCTTTGTTACGGGGTCTGGGCAGGACAGGTGCTAAGAAGAGCTTTTGATCTATTACAAGGTACTGTTTTCATTAATTTGACCAAATTTGTAACATACTCTTTAAATTTTTATATTAAAGTATAATATACATACAAAAAAGTGCAGACATCTTAAATATAGTGCACAGTGGATTTTCACAGATTGAACAGACCGGTGTAAACACCCAGATCCAGAAACAGAGTAATACTAGCCCCTCAGAAGCCCATCCTGTTCCTCCTTCCAGGCATTATCCTTCAAAAAAAGAAAAAGAAAGAATAAAAGTAACCCACTTTCCTGATTTCCAACACCATAAAATTATTTTTGCTTGTCTTTAAATTGTAATGTATACTTACTGTAGGATCTTCATTATTTTGAAGTAACTGTGCTAAAGTGATGTTGTTTAGTAGAAATTCCCAGAGCAGGAGCCTCCCAACTCGTGGCCTGGGGGCTGCCATCAGCCCACCGAGGTGCAGGACTTGGATGCTGGCCTTGGCAGGCTGCCAGCCACCCCCTGCCCGTGTGCCCAGTGCTATAGTAATAATATCATTTTCTGTGTTTGCCACCACGTGAAAGAGGTTGGAAAGCAATGTCTTAGGAGAGCTATTTTAATCAGTTAATTAAAATGAGAAGCATATTGGTTGTAGATAAATGCCTTTTTCAAGTGTTCAAGGGTGTTTGAAAACCATTCTACCAAATATTCAAAATATTGTTTCCATTTTAAATGAAGAAAACCTTTCTATGAAAAGAACTTTCACCACCATCAGTCTTTCTTAAAGTTCTTTTTAATGAGTAGACTTAATACATAGTTGTAAAGAATAAAAATAGTACAGAAAGGTACAAAATGAAAAGTAAAACACCATCTTCCTCCGCTAATCTCTTATGCTTCTTTTGTATTTTCCTAGATATGACCTATGCATATACAAGTGTTATTTTCTTGCCTTTTTCACCTAAAGGTAAATCTTGAGTATCTTTCCTTGTCAGCATGTATTTATCTACTTCATTTATTTAAAAAGTCACATAGTATTCCATCACAGCAATATATCATGATTTACTTAATTGGTGCCCTAATGATAAATGTTTAAATAGTTTCTATTTTTGGTTATTACAAACAATTCTGCAATAAGAATCTTTGTATCTGAATCTTAATGTATGTGTGTGAAGTATAGCTGTAGGATAATTTCTAGAAATAGAATGTTGGGTTAGGGATATAAAAAATTTATACCTTTAAAAAGATAATGCAAAATTAACCTCCAAAACATATTACCAATTTATATTCCCTTTAAGTGTTTAGGATATGATTTTATGCACCTTTACCAACACTGAATGTCATAAAAATGTTTTATCTTCACTAATAGTATAAGTTAAAAAGTGATAACCTCTTCTGATTTGATTTCTTTAATTATGAATGACTGTGAGCATCTTTTCATATGTTTATTGACTAACTATATTTTTTTGTTACTTACCTATTCACATCATTTACCTATTTTTTTACTGGGTAGTTTTTCTTATTGATTTGTGAGAACTCTTTGTATATTAAGAAATCAAACCCTTTGCCATTTTATTGCACGTATCCCTCAGTTTGTTGTTTTCTATTTTACTCTTTTATTGTGTTTTAAAAATCACATCAATATTTAAAAGTCTTTAGCTAAATATATCAGACTTTTCCTTTATGGTTTTGGTGTTTTATGTCCTGATTAGAAAGTCTTTCCACACGCTAATATTATACAAATGTCTACGTATGTTTTATTTTGCTCTAGTACTTTTAGTGTCTTTTTTAAAAAGTTTAAAAAAAATTTTTGATCATGTGGAATTTATTTTGGGATAAAAAGAGAGGCAGGGATTCAGTCTTTTTTTCTTTTTTTTTTTTTACTTCAAATGTCTAGGTAGTTGTTTTGATACCATTTATTGATTAATTCATCATTATTTACTGATCCCATATGCTTTTTTGGTCATAAATGAAATCCCCGTGTGTATATGGATCTATTTCTGGACTCTATAGTATTCTATTAAAAATCAGTTGATTTCTGAATCAATCAGATTCAGGCAAATTTAGAAATTACATAAAGGCGTTGGCTTATGGGAGCTGAACAGTGTAGGGTGGGAGCTGAAAGTGTAGGATGGCTTGAATACCCAGAGCTGCAAGTCTGAACTAGTTAATTGGTTTGCTAATTCAGCAAATATTTATTGGGCCACTATTAATATGCAAGAGTTTTGCTAGGTGCTGAGTGTGTTGTGAATTTTGATCCTCTGTGACAATGCTAACCTTACTGAGAATAATAATATGGAACATTGCATATATTGAATTCATTTGTTGGTTACCGGAAGACACTTTTATCAGTGAAAAATTTGAGGGTAGCTAAAGGGAAAGAGAAGTGTTGTGAACTAAGCCTTAGCTCGGGGTGGTACCTGGCTCTGGAGTGCGATGGCTTATGTGTTTGGATCATTGCAGAAGAAGAAGCAGAGTGATGAGTTACAGTTTCCACCCTGTGCAGCACTTAGGTATTTTCCATGCTGTAAATCTTTATTTTTTTCCACTTCAGTGTGAGTGGGATCATTTCCATTGGAGTCAGTCCAGAAATTGCTATGTCAGTGGGAATTGTGAGTCTAAAACTTAGGGATAAATTGAGCTTAACGTGTAACAGTCCATTTAAAATGATCCTAGAGCCTAGGTTCTTCCTCTCCCCAAATAATGTGCAGTGCCGGAGTCAGTCTTTGCGCCAGATGAAAGTTTTCTGATGCGTGTGGTGTACGGCTATAGGAGATGTAGGGGTGATAGTCCCACACTATAGTGCTGGGTCCAGCATTGCTTGTTGCCAGTCAGACTGGGGACGGGCCGCATCCAGGAAGATGGCGCTTCCTGTGCCTAGTGCTGTCCCTTTCTTTGGTATTGGTAGATATTCTAGAGGCACTGGCTCGCCTTCATTCTGATTAATTGCTCAGCCTAGAATTCTGATGCCTACTCTCTGCCTGGAGTCCCAGCCTGAACCCCAAGCCCCGTCCCCTTTTCCCGGGCCCTCGTTACCTCCAGGAGTCGGCCCAAGGTGGGTGTGGACAGAACTCCTGGGACCCTGGGCTGCTGCCTGCCTCCCAGCTCTCTGCCTCTGTTCCCTGCTCTACTGGGCAGATCCTTGTGCCCTTCAGTTCTTTGTCACAGGAGGTGTTGTGGCTGCTCCCCGGGTATTTTCTGAGCCCAGGATAGCGTTTTGCACGGGCACCTTTCTGGTCAGGGTGGAGGGAGAAGGAGGACCACGGTTCTGGGCTGAGAGATGCCTGCCAGGCACCTTCTAGGAGCAGCGAGGAGGAAGCAGCCCTGGCCCTCACGCAGCCTTTCCCGCTTTCACTACAACAGTCCTTGCTGGGCCCTTCCCGCCAGCCTCTTAGAGGAGTCAGGACTGGGCTGCGGGCTGGCGACCAGCCGGCCTGACCGCCGCAGGGAGGGTCGCCCGGCGATTGGCCGGCCAAGCTGCCTGGTGATTGGCTGCACGAGCAAGACCCGCTGAGAGCCACGTGGCGATTGGCCAGGGCGCGGCTGTGCCCGCACGAGGCAAACGCTGGGCGGTTATAAAAGGCGGGCTCTGCGGCCTCGCTGCGGCACATCTGGCGCTTCTGCCTGATCCCGTCCTCCTCCTCGCAGTGTCCTCGGTTCTGCTCTTCACTCCAGGAGGCAGTGCGCCCCCGCCCACTCGCGCTGTCCGCGGCCTCTCCTCCACACCCTGTGCTCCACCTTCATGTTCCCATCCGTCTTTGCGCCCCTCTGGGGTCTTGCACCGGCCGCCTCATGGCTGTGGACCCCGGGTCAACTCCAAGCCCCCTGACCCAACGCAGCACAGGGCAGCCGCCGACCCTGCTTCGGTCCTACCCCCCCCCCCCCCCCCCCGCCCCCCCAGTTGCTCACTTGGTGTCCAGCCCCAAGTCTTCTCTGTCCATTTCCCGAGTCCTCATCTGCCTGTGGCCGTCAGCACCTCTGCCAGGCCCAGGTGAGCTGGCTGGAAGAGGCTGCTCCCAGGTAGAAGACACCTCACAGTAGTCATCGTGGACCCCCCCACCATGCTGCACTCAAAAAATCTGAGGCCAGAAGTCGCAGACAGTGAGGAGAGCGGCCTCAGAAACCTCCCATCATGGGGCTGGCCTCGTGGCGAGTGGTTAAGTTCGCGGGCTCCGCTTTGGCAGCCCAGGGTTTCGCTGGTTCAGATCCTGCGGACGTGGCACCACTCATCCGCCCATGTTGAGGCAGCGTCCCACATAGCACAACTAGAAGAATCCACAACTAAGATATACAACTATGTACTGGGGGGATTTAGGGAGAAAAAGCAATAAAAAAAAGAGAAAGCTCCCATCGCCTCCTGGCAGCCTCGGCCCTGGCCGTGTCCTTCGTTCCCAGATGCTGCCCCAACCCCCAGAAAGGGAAGAACCGGTCCCAGCGGCCCCTCCCGCCCAGGAGGATTCAGTCAGCCTGTAAGACAGAAGGCAGGCCAGGAACCGGGGCAGGGAGAACAAGCTGAACACAAAAAGTGGGGCATCTTGACGCAGACGTGAGACATCCGAGGCCCTGGGCCAGGCGGAAAACCATCTTCCAGCGGAGGGGCCAGTCGGGGCTGTCTGTGAGGGCAGAGGCTGCTGCCCCTGTCGGAGGCAGCTCGGAAACGTCAGTGGTTGGTGTCCAGGTGCCTGGAGCTATTCAGAGCGCGTCCCCCTGATGGGTCACTGTGCCCAGGTGCTGGTGGGCTCATGGCCTGAAGACCTTTGGCCTGGGACTGACTTCAGCCTGATGTCCTGGTGGCATGTCACTTGGGGAGCCTTTCTCTGGGGAGTTCTCTTGTCCAGAGGGAGCAAAGGCCACTGTGCATTAGAACAGGAGAACGAGCGGAAGTTGGAGGAGCTGTCCGTGGAAATCCAGTGTCTAGAAAAGGGTTTGACAGACTCTGAGGGAAAGCTCAAGTTGACCAAAACAGCTCTTAACACTGGCAGGGAAATTAATGAAAATCTGCGTGAGGGAGTGTCCGAGCCAAAGGGTTTCCTAAAACTGTGTGAAGAAAATCAAAAGCTGAAAAATTCACTTGTCAACTTGGCGTCACAGCGAGGACATGAGTTAAAGCACTTGCCAGAGGACCAGGCCTCCCTGGACACGGCACGAGATGAGGAGGGGGCGTGCCAGCAAGTTCCAGAGGAGACCGGGCCCTGAGCCCAGAAGAGTCCCGGCTGAGCCCTTCCAGGCTGAGGACAGGGCCTCCCGAGGAGGGGACAGGGCGGCGTCACAAGGACAGGCCAAGCAGTGGAGTCGGCCACAGCCAGGTGGTGAGCTGGGGAGCTTCCACCAGGAAATGCAGGATTCCTGGAAGCTTTTGCCTTCCAGGCGACATTTCCACAGTACCAGGGGCTGACGTCCCTGCACACAGCTGCCCCAGGAGGATGTGGAGCTGGGGTGGAATGTGGTCCCTCCTTGGGTGAGGTGGTGCGAGCTTCACAATGTTTGTGGGTTCTAAATAACTGTTGAGATGCAGAAGTGTCCTGGGTGGTTGTGAGGTACAGCTTGGGGTCACAGTCACTGCACCGCCACACGAGCCGTGTCATTCTCCAGCTGCTTGGTCCCCGACAGGGCCACTGTCTAATTTGGCCCTGAGAGCAGAACCGTGAGGGGGCAGGGGTTCCCACGGCTCTGAGAAGGAGTCGGAAACCACAGGGAGGTGACACTGAGCACAGCCTGCCCGTCTCGTCAGCGCTTCTCGCACGTGGTGACTCCTCTGAAACTCAAAGCCTCACTGAGGTGGGCGCCCTCCTGCTGGGAAGGAGGCAGAGCCGGGTCCACACCGGGGTGTTTCTGCGGAGACCGCTTCTGGCCGAGACCTCCCAGCCAATTTGTGGCAGACGTGGGCTCGGACCCCATTGGGATGGCTCCAGCTCCGCCCTCCCGGCAGCAGGTGCTTCTCCCCCGCAGGCCCCTGTCTCCTGCAGGCCTTTGTTGAGCAGATGTGTGGGGGGAACTCGGAGTGGGGAGATGCCTGAGGCGTGGGCTGCAGGTCCTGACCCTGGGGCAGGTGGGTGGAATGAGGGCAGCAGGGGAGGGACTGGAGATGGGGGCCAGGGTAGGGGGCTGCGTGCTCAGGGCCACTGAACTGCTGCAGGATGGGGGAGAGATGTGGGATTTGCTCCCATGCTCTGGGGGCGGGGGTGGAGGGACAGAGCGGGCTGAGTAGGAGACAGGTGGGCACAGGTGCGTCAGGGAGACTGGAGGGTGTCCGTGGACACGGAGGGAGGGGCCCCCTCCAAGAGGCAGAGCTGAGAATAGTGATGAGTTGGATGCTGGGGGCAGGGAGGGAGGAGGAGGCCAAGGTTCCAGGCTCAGCCCTCCAGGGCATGGGCCCTTTAGCTCCTGGGACTGTGGGTGGAGCTCAGGTTGGGTGCAGTACCAGGTCTGAGTTGTAGAAACTACGAAATTAGATGAAAGAAATCTAGTCTTTTATTTTAGGAAATTCCTTATAGCATTAATTTTGGAGGGAAGCAGATCCTTCTGAATCGAAGCTAAAAAAGGCCAAACATCTCTTTGGCAGCTCGATTGTGGGCACATGACCGGTTGGAGGCACGTGCCCTGGACTTTGCCCGGGAGCCAGGCCCTAGGGAGCTGGGATGGAGGAGGATGTGTTGTCTGGGATGGACAGTGACCATGGCAGGCAGGCCCTGGTGAGCTGTGTCTGGCAGGCTTACCTTGCCAGCCTGACACTGTGGTGTGATTTTGGCTGTGGTCGCTGTCTGTTTTCCTAGCCCAGCTCTCCAATTTCCTGAAAACCCTGTGAGTTAGGCAGTATGACTCTCACCCCTCCCCACATTCTGTTCTTCAGGTGCGGAGGATTAAATGAATCATACTCCTCAGCTCATGTCACATTATTATCCAAGGTCCGTGTACCTCCTCTCTCTTATTTTTCGGTCTGATTAATTCATTCTTATCTCTCTACTCCACTCTCAGCCATCTCCCCAGCTCTGACCATTCTGTTGTGTTTACTGTGTGTCTTTTTGTTTCTGTGCCAGTATGTTTTCAGTCAATTCCTTTCTGCTTAAATGCGCCACTTTGACCTCCAACCCCGACTGGAGAGTGTGGAGAGGTTGTTGGGCCAGGTGGGAAATGTGTCGATGAGCTTGAAGAAGTGCAGCCAGCAATCTGGGTAGGCATTCTGCACGGACGGAGGAAGGAGTCATGTTAGGTAAAGGTGGCGAGCAGTGGAAAGGAGAGGTGAGAGCAGGGGAGAGGACCACAGATGAGATGTACGAAAGAGACCCAGAGAATCCTCCCCGTGAAGCAAGCATTTGTGAAAGACCTGACAACATGGCACCTCAACCTGGCCGTGGCTCCAAGTTGCTCTGTGGGCCCAGCCAGCCCATGGAGGGAAAGGGACCAACAGTGTGAAGACGTGCAGGGCCCAGGGCCTGAGGGCCACAGAGCCCTCCCCAGACCTTGCTTCAGTGACTGATGCAGAAGAGCCGGTGGACACAGCCCTGGATGACAGAGTTCTTAAGTCAGAAGGGGTGCCAGGAGGCAGCCCTTGGCTTTGGTAACCAAAAGATCACTGAGGTGGCAGCCACTCCGTGCTTCTTGAGTCCAGGACCAAATCACTGTGTGCACGAGCCACGTGCAGGGAAGGACTCGCCGAGTCATCCAGCGGTTTCTCTTTCTCCTCAGCATCGTGGGCCAGATGTGTTGTGTGTGATTTTTTTGTCCTCTCAAAATCTATTTCTTCTTTTAAAAAAGGGTATTTTTTCTCACTCTTTACTGTCTTGATGTGGAAAGTAAATAGTGTCTTCTTTGCTTTTATTAAAACATTTCATTTTGATTCTAGTGCCTAGAACTGAGGCTCTAGAAGCACACTACGCACTGTTGTTACTGATCTTTAACTCCCTGTTGGGACCATGCAGGACCAGAGCCAGCCCAGGGCCTCCTAGGTGACGCTCAGTGATGCTGGAGGCTGCGGTGGAGGAGCCTTCTCTGTCCCCACCCTCCTGGTTCCCTCTTGTTCATTTGTTGATTGGGAGGGCTGAAATTTCCCAATGGGTGTGAGTTCATGCGTCCAAAGCCAATTCAATAAATGTTTGTTAATAATTAGATTTGCGAAAGGCAAGAGACATCTTAAGTGGGTTATGCTTTCAGTTTCTAAAAGCCTTCTGTCTATGGTGGTAATACATTTGCCTTGAAAATTGTGTATAATTTGTGTTAGAATACACTAATTTATTTTGAAAGCACAGTACTTTTTTATATGAATTTCCAAGTTTTTCCCTAATACTAAAAAGATTTTGGTGGCAATGTTTCGAAATATTGTCAGATGAGAGGGGAAGGGCTCATTATTTTTGTTTTTAAATCTGTGATATCTCTAGTTTATTCTTTCAAATGTCTATTAAAATTTATTACCTATTTGCATTTATAAATGTTTCATATACCAGTTTTTAGAAGATATCAGTGGATTTATGTCCCTAGCAGAGGACTGGTTAATTAGTTTTCAATAGTGTGCCAAGGTGACACTCTCAGTTTATGACTTTCCATAGATGATGGATTCTAATACAACAAGGTCAAGAACGTAAAGATTCCAATCAAATGCCCTAGAAAGCACAGTTCCAGATGCCAGTTTCATTCTATGGCTATCATTTGTTGGCATAGCTGGCGATGCCATCTGTTTCAGTTTAAGAGTAGCGCCAGTCGTGCTTCTGTAGCAGGTGAGCACACGCCCACGCAGGGTTTCCTTATATAATGTGTAATGTAATATAAATATGTAGCACATAGGATACAAACTTATATTAAATGTGATATAAATACAGATGTGTACTTATTTAGGTTGTCGTGGAGGCTGAGTCGGTGGCAGAGCACAGTCTCCGTAATTCACTATATGGAGGATGATGCCCGTTTCTCTTTGTGAAACAACTTGTTTCCCGTATACTGCTTGGTATTGGTGGGTACATAATGCTGTTAATAAAGTGTTGCTACTAATGACCAGATGTATCATCCTCTACTGCAGCTCTTCACTGGAAATGACATGGCCAAAGTGAATTGCCTGTGTTTATTATTCTAGTCATGGGATAGCAGCAGCTGTCACAGCAAATCAATCTTGGATAATAATAGGTTGTCATGAAGGCAGAAAATGGCAGGCTAGAGCAAATTGATCTCTACCTGTTGTAGAAGCTCAGGGAAAGATGCTTGATTATTGGAGGAGGGAGTGAAATATGGCATTGCATAGGGCATCCAAGCTGGGGTCTCTAAATAGGTCAGAGGGTTCTAGCAGTTCCCCCACCCGCTCTGCTTCTTTTAAAAGCTCTCATTACTGAATGGTCTTAAAAAGAGTTTTGTCTCCCCTAACACTGCCAACAAGACAAGATTACCAACCACTTGGTCCTGGCAGGCTGCCAGCCTGCCAGCATTTAAATGATGCCCACTGCCGTGGCAACGCCACTGGGCCTTATGTGTGTGAAAGTTGATGCAGCTGCTGAAGAAGGACACGTGCAACCTGGCAAGGCATAGCCCCGGTTCAAATGATGTGTTGCCAGCCTGGGTCTCTGGAACACCACAGTGGCAGACAGACCACCTGTCCAACAGCTAAAGATGGGTGGGTGGCATTTTCCAAACAAGGATATTGGGAAGAATATGAGTTTAAAGAAATGGATAGTGATACCTGGTATAGCGTCATACTCTATGAGTAAATCTCATAAATTAGGATCTAGAATTTGTGAGAGTTCAGGCCCAGGGCCTAGGATGAATTTACCTTGTACCCCTCTGAAGAAGTGGTGTGCTAAGAAAATGAATAAGTTCAACAAGCTATAAGGATAATTCTTAGAAGGATAATTCCTCTAAATTCTATTTAGAGGAATATACAGGTTTTTAAGTTTCTTAGATGTGCTACATTGATTAGGATGCAGGCTAAGCTGCTAAGATTCCTAAGCTAAGAGATTCCAAAGTGTAGTGACTAAGCAGGATAGCGTTTACTTCTTCTTTATCAGTCCTGTTAGCTTGTTCAGGGCTGGTTTTGTGCCTTATGGGGTCAACATATGGCCTCTGCTTCTGTCCTGTTTGCCGGAAACAAGCCCCATGGCCACCTCCGCCAGCCTGGGTGACCTGGTGCCCAGCTAAAACTCAGGGTTCTTTTTCTAATGGTTGACAGGAGAGTTGGTATCACGGACCCCCAACAGTTTCTCCCCTAAACACCTTTTATGTTCCAACAATCACTGCCGGAATATGAGTTTAAAGAATGTGAATTTGTGACTTGACTGAAGTTTTGAATTGATTCTTCTCTTGGGCTCTGGACTTTAAGGAGAGAGAAGCAGGATGGGATTGTGGAAGAGCATGACGGTTCTAGTTAGACTAAGCTGACGGGATCCTGGCTGTCACTTGCTGTTCGTGTGGTCTTAAGCTGGGTCATTGAACCTCTCTGAGACTCCGACCCCTCATTTGTAAAATGTTGATAACAGGATCTATGTCACAGAGTTTTTTAGTAGTTACGTGGCACAAGTATTATGAGAACATCCAGGATGTCCCTATCACCTGGTAAGCTCTCAGTAAAAGTTAGCTTGTTCTTCCTCTCCAGGAAGAGTCAGAGAAGCCATCTACTTCCCTAACGCTTCTAGAAAGACAGGATGATTTGCTCAGAAACCTGATTTAATTTGCATGATTGCACCAGAATTACACCACTTTACGGTAAGGGTATTTTTACTTCTCTAAATGCAAATATTAAAATTCTATTGATGAACAAATGTTCACCCAGAGGCAACTCATACTGTGTTGACACCTCTTCTGGGCCCTGTCATACCAATGCTAGAATAAAGCAGGTAAACAAAAAAGCCGATTTCCTTGGGAATTGACATGTGCATGCCGCCTCACGGGGGTCTGCAATGGCAGCATGCCACCTGAAGGAGGCTCTGAGGTGGTCCTGAGCGGGAGTGCTCACCAAGGTGCAGACTGCTCCTCCTGGCCTGTAGCCTGTAGGACCCTGTCATGCAAGATGCTGGAGTTGGGCAAGCCCCTGGCAGGTGCTGCTTTGAGGTGGGTACACTCCTACTGGGGCATTGTGTGCTGCGCAGCGTGAGAGGTGGTTACTGGCACCCCTGGGACATGGCCAATGAAGTCTGTAGGGAGGCAGCTCCACTCTCGAATCCAGTGGCAGTGCGAAGTGACAAAGACGCATTGTGAGAATTGGAGTGGTGGAGTGGGAATTGATAAGGCTCTCCTGGGAAAGGTGCGCTGTTTGTCCAGAGGGGCTTCCTCTTCCTGCCTCGGGAGCACCCAGCAAGGATTCATGCCCCCTTGGGCAGACTGTGGGGAAGGCCACATTCTTTACTGTCACTACTGTCAGACATATGTGCCAGCACCCCCTCCCTGCCCGGCTCTCATGCGCGTGCACACAGGCGGCTTTCCAATGCTTTGCTGGCTTTCAAGGGGTTGTTAGAGGGAGTGGAGGCCACTGCCTCACAGCCTGAGTTTCCTGCAGCCTCAGTGTGTCGCTTCACCATCTGCCCCCCTGCACCTTGGCAGCCCCCCGCTGCTCCAGCTTTGGGAAGCGACAGGGCCTGTTAGCTCCCTCAGGTGTGATTACTTTTTTGCGTGAAGCCTGAGGTTGCCATTTGGGGGGATTGCATTTGGAAATGCTTGCCTCCTTTTTCCATATAGCTTTTTTGCCTTCTATGAACTGAACAATCCCTCATTCAATACCCATAGGTTTCATGATGCTACAGGGATCCCTGGGGCAGGTGGGGAAACTGAGTCAGTGGCCTTTCCAAGTGGCTTCCAGGCCTGTGGCGTCTTGGGGGCTCCAGCTCACTGCCCTGTGTCCTCTCCAAAGCTGTCCCTGAACCTCACCAATAGCCTGTTGATAAGACAGCTGAGTTACTGCTGATCACCTGGCAAAGCCGAAGTGTTGGCAGTTTCTGGGAGTGGAGAGGAAGGAAGGTCTGAGGATTGAGGACTGCAAGTTTGATTTAAGGCGGGCTTTCAAAGCAGGAGCTTGGCTGGGATTGGGTAAGCATCAGGGCATCCCGTGCAGGATTGGTGGAAACAGCCAGGCAAGGCCTTTGAGGGACTCAGAGGATCCAAGAGCGCAAACTGTTGATGCTTCCCACTGAAGAGTTGATGGGCCTTCTGGGAAGTTCCTGTCATGAACAATCATCCCGTTTGTCTGGGCAGGAAGGGTAAAGAAATGCTAATGCGACAGAGGAACAGCCAAGTCCTGTTCAAGTTGTGAGGAGGGGGTGTGGGGGCCAGCCCTTTATTTGCAAGTTTACATGCTAAGGAGGGTTTCTGTTTTCTTCGCAGCTATTCGTCTTAATAAAAGATATGTTTTTATTCGTAAATGTAGATGGGAAAAATTCCAATTTAAAAAGCAACGTAAACAGGCTCTGAAACACTTACTGAGTGAAATGAAGACCCGTGACAATGCTGTAAGGTTCAGCCCTAGACCTACTTTTGAATGAAATCGTTTTGCTTGAAATTTATTTTCTTTGAGTTTTATGATCTTTTTTCCAGTTCTGTGTGGTGACTTTCCCTGTCTAGGCATTACTGCCATATGAGGACAAAGGATTAACAGATGTACTAATAATTTTCATATGCTTGAAAGCTAGAAAACAATATGTTTGTCACCGAAAATAAACAAGTTAGATGTAATATCTGAATTATATATTTCTCAAACACTTGAAGTATTACCTTAACTCAAATTATAAAACCTGAATGTTTATATAATGCTCATCCGAAAAGGATTTGAAAGTTACTGTTATTTCTTGATTTCTAGAAGGGCTGGTTCACAAGAGAGCTGACTGGTGAGGACGGCAGCTCCCGGTCCCATCCCCATCCAAACTCCTGCGTGGTTGCTGAGTTGGACCCTGGATGGGTTTGGGAAAACGCCCGGGTTTCCACTGCCCATGTGTTCCCTACTCCTGGCTCCAGGAAGCCCCGCTCCCAGCCCACAGCACACCTGGTTCTGTTGTCACCCTGACACACTCTGAGCCGCATAACCCACTCTGGGAAGCAGCGAAGGAGACCTCGGTGGCAGCTACTGCAGCACCAGGTTTTGCCGTCTTCCAGCCGAGATCGGTTTATTTGTCCTTTGGGGCCCCTCTCTTTTAGGCCTGGGTCTCAGTTTGCAGAGAGATCTCAACAGCGCACAGATTCCACCACGGTGGGTTCCTGTGGTGTGGTGTGGCCCGTGCCTGTGGGGCAGCAGACCCACTTCACTCTTGGTGCCTGGGGCTCCCTCAGACCCAGGTCACCTCTCTGACTGCACTGGGGGCGTGGGGCCTCGTGGTGCATGTAGGCCCGTTAGTCTTTTCCCATTTTAGTTCTCATTTTTATTTAGTGGTTGAGTTGCCTCTGATAATTCCTTTTCTCATTCACACCTTTAGTTTTTCTGTTTTTTATTTTCTATGTCATATTGTGAGGAAATTTGGAATGAACAGAAAAGACTGGAAAACTATGCATTATGTAGAGAACACCCTTTCAAGGTATTTGATTCTAGCCTTTTCTTGCGTTTGCTCTGTTTTCCACCTCCGTAAGTTGTGGGTAACTGATAGCAGTGCAAAATGATTACTGTCGATAGGCATGAAAAAAATATTTCACTATGGTTAAAATGACTCTCTCTCCATTAGGAAAAAAAGCCAGTTTCTTGTTTTTCTTTTCTTTTTCTCCCCAAATCCTCCAGGTACATAGTTGTATATTCTAGTTGTGGGTCCTTCTAGTTGTGGCATGTGGGACGCTGCCTCAACATGGCCTGATGAGCAGTGCCATGTCCCTGCCCAGGATCCGAACTGGCAAAACCCTGGGCCGCTGAAGTGGAGCGCGTGAACTTATCCTCTCAGCCATGGGGCTGGCCTCCAGTTTCTTGTTTCTTTATAAATTCATTACAACTTTTAATTGGATCATTCCTTTAATCCATATGAATTGTGCTCCTCTGACTTTTCCTTTGAACTGGTTGTAACATCTTACTGATTCCTTCATTAATAATGAGGTCAACATGGGGCCAGCCCAGTGGCGCAGTGGTTAAGTTCGCATGTTCCGTTTCAGTGGCCCGGGGTTCACCGGTTCGGATCCCGGGTGCAGACATGGCACCGCTGGGCACGCCATGCTGTGGTAGGCGTCCCACATATAAAGTAGAGGAAGATGGGCATGGATGTTGGCTCAGGGCCAGCCTTCCTCAGCGAAAAGAGGAGGATTGGCAGCAGTTAGCTCAGGGCTAATCTTCCTAAAAAAAAAAAGTAATAATAATGAGGTCAATAAAGTCCTTAACACACGTTCATTTTATATGTGTATGAGAGTCATGATTTTACCTTTGATAATTATTCTTTAATACAACATTTTATGTTGCCTATTAAAAATAACAAAGGTACTGTGCTTCCTGCTTAGCCAGTGACAGTAACGTAGTAAGAGGATCTTGGATGCCAAAAGAAGAAGAACTAATTAATCCTAAGGAGTCCAAGACATTGGCAGTTTTCCTGTTAATACTGTAAAAATGAGTTTTGACTCAAACAACCAATGAGTCAAAGAATAATTTACAATGAAAATTAGAAAATAATTTGAGATGAATGAAAATGAAAACACAACACATCAAAACTTATGAGATGCTGCAAAATGCAGTGCTCAGAGGGAAATTATAGCTGTAAATGCCCATTTTAAAAAAGAAGATTTTGGGGCTGGCCTGGTGGTGTAGTGGTTAAGTTCGTGTGCGCCACTTCAGAGGCCCGGAGTTCTCAGGTTCAGATCCCAGGTGCAGACCTATACACTGCTCATCAGGCCATACTGTGGTGGCATCGCACATATAAAGTAGAGGAAGATTGGCACAGAAGTTAGCTCAAGGCCAATCTTATCTAAAAAAAAAGATTTCAAATCAATAATCTAACTTTAATGAAATAGAGAATAGAAAAATAACAACAAAAAAGACAAACAACAGGGAAATCATGAAACCAAAGTTGGTTCTTTGAAGATCAACAAAATTGAGAAACTTTGGGGCCAGCCCTGATGGCCTAGTGACTAAAGTTTGGCATACTCCACTTCGGTGGCCTGGGTTCCTGGGCTCAAAACCACACCACCCGTCTGTCAGTAGCCGTGCTGTGCTGGTGGCTCCTGCAGAAGAACTGGAAGGAGTTACAGCTAGAATATACAGCTAGGTACTGGGGCTGTGGGGAGGAAAAAAAAGAGAGTGAGAAGAAGATTGGCAACGGATGTTAGCTCTGGGCGAATCTTTCCCAGAAAAAAAAAAGAGCTAAAAAAACAAAAAAAAAATTGAGAAACTTTGACAAGATTAACAACAAAATTGACTAAAAAACTAGATTGCTAAGAGAAAAGAGAGAAGAAGCTAAGAGATAACAAATGAAAAATGAAAGTTAGGACATTACTACCAACCTTACAGAAATGAAAAGGATTATAACCATGAGCAATTGTATGCCAAGAAATGAGACAACCTAGATTAAATGGACATATTCCTGGAAACTCACAAACTCCCAAAACTGTCCCAAGAAGAAATAGAAAATCTGAGGAGACCTATAACAAGTGGAGAGATAGAATCAGTTATTAAAAACCTCCCAACAAAGGAAAGTTCAGGACCAGATGGCTTTACTGGAAAATTCTACAAAACATTTACAGAAGAGTAACGTCAGTCTCACTCAAACTCTTCCAAAAATAGAAGAGGAGGGAACATTTCCTAACTTGTGTTATGAGGCTAGCGTTATCCTGATACCAAAATCAAACAAAGACAATATAAGAAAACTACTTAGAAATGAAAAATCAAGGAAATCTAGAAATCAAAACTACATATTGAGGCCAAAATCCTCCAAAAATACTAGCAAACCGAATTCAGCAGCATGTTAAAACGACCATAACCAAGTGGGATTTATCCCAGGAGTGCAAGAATGGTTCAACATAAGATCAATCAATGTAATGTATCATATTAGTAGAATGCGGGGAAAAAAAAACACATGATCATCTTGATCAATGAAGAAAAAGTATTTGACAAATTCTAACATCTTTCGTGATAAAAACACTCAAAAAAACTAGAAATAGAAGGGAATTGCCTCCACATGATAAAAGGCATTTATGAAAAACCCACAGCTAACACTCAATGGTGAAAGACTGAAAGCTTTCCTCCTAAGATTGGGAACAAGTCACGGATGTCCACTCTCGTCACTGCTATTCAACATTGTACTGGAAGTTCTGGTCAGAGCAATTAGGCAAGAAAAAGGCATTCAAATTGGAAAGGAAGATGTGGATGTATCTCTGTTTGCAGACGACATGGTCTGCAAATCTCAGAGAATACACAGACACATACACACACACACTACGAGCTAAAAAATGAATTCAGCAAAATTGCAGGGTTCAAGAAAAACACAAAAATCACTTGTGTTTCTGTATACTGGCAATGAGCAATTTGAAAAGGAAATTGACAAAACAATTCCATTTATGGTAACATCCAAAAGAATAAAATATGTAGGAATAAATTTAACCAAGGAGGTGAAAGACATGTGCACTGAACACTAAAAACATTGCTGAAATTAAAGTAGACCATAATAAATGGAAATATACACCATGTTTATGGACTGGAAGACTTATTAAGATGTGATCCCAAAAGTGATTACCCAAAGTGATCAACAGATTCAATGCAATTCTTAGCAAAATTCCAGTGGCCTTTTTGCAGAAATGGAAAAGCCAATCTTCAAATGCATATGGAATTGCAAGGGGGTCCTCAATAGCCAAAACAGTTGTGATAAAGAAGAACAAAGTTGGAGGACCCACACTTTCTGATTTCAAAACTTACGATGAAGCTACAGTAATCAAAACAGTGTGGCACTGGCATAAGAATAGACATAGACCAATGGAATAGAATTGAGGTTCCAGAAATTAGCTCATACATCTATAGTCGATTGCCCAAGAGTGCCAATATCATTCAATAAGGGAAAAATAGTCTCTTCAACAAATGGTGCTGGGATAACTAGATACTGTCCACATTTAAATTGGACCCTTACTTCATCCCATATACAAAAATTAACTCAAAATCCATCAATGACGTAAATATAAGAGCTAAATCTATTAAAATCCTAATGGAAAACATAGGGTTAAATATTTATAACCTTGGAATTGGCAATGGATTCTTAGATATGACAATAAAAAAGCATGAACAACAAAACAGAAATGCATAACTTGGACTTCATCAAAATTTAAACCTTATGTGCATCAAATAATATAGGAAAGTCAAAAGGCAGTTTACAGAATGGGAGGAAGTATTTGCAAATCAAATGTCTGGTAAGAGTCTAGTATCCAGATATGTAAACTTACAACTCAAGAACAGAAAGACAGATAACCCCAAAAAAGAGGCCAAAGAATTTGAATAGACGTTTCTCCAGACAAGATATGCACATGGCCAGAAAGTACATGAGAAGATGCTCACCATCATGTCATTAGGATAGGCAAATTAAAATCACAGTGAAATACTACTTCCCACCCACTAGCATGCCTGTAATAAAAGGAAAACAAAGGAAAATAGTAAGTGTTGGAGAGGATGTGGAGAAATTTTGGAACCCTCATATATGGCTGGTGGAAATATAAAATGGTGCAGCTGCTGTGGAAAACAGAAGTTTGACTGTTCCTGAAAAAGTTAAACATAGAGTTACCATATGACCCAGCAATTTCACTTGTAGGTATATACCACAAGCAATTAAAAACAGATACTCTAACAAATACTTGTACATGAATGTCCATAGCAGCACTATTCACAGTAACCAAAAGGTGGAAACAACCCAAAGGTCCATCGATGGATGACTAGATAAACAAATTTTGTATATACATACAGTGAAATATTATTCAGCCTTAAAAAGGAATGAAGTACTGATACTTGCTACGATGTGGATGAACCTTGAAAACATGCTAAATGAAAGAAGCCAGTCACAAAAGGTTACATATTGTATGAATCCATTTATATGAAATATCCAGAATAGGTAAATCCATAGAGACAAAGCAGATTTGTGATTGCTAGGGGCTGTGGGGAGGGGAGAACGGGGAATAATTGCTTAATGAATATGGAGTTACTTTGGAATAAAGAAAATGTTTTCCAATTGGATAGAGACAGTGGTTGCACAGCATTATGAATGTACTAACTGCCACTGATTTGTTCACTTTAAAATGGTTCATTTTGTCTTATGCAAATTGTACGTCAACAACAACAAAAATAGCTGTAGGCAACTTGCACGTTTGGTATGGTTTAAATGTGAGTAATTAGTTCCCAGGAGAAAGAGGGTTTAGATCAGCAGTATTAATATTTTCCCACCAAAAACACATGACACATATAACACCTACAGCCGATGGCATGGACACAGGAAGCATGCTGCCTGGAGTTCCCAAGATTATGTGCAATTTCCAGCGAGTTTCCTGTAATTCTGCCTCATCAGCTTGTTAACTCTGACTAACACACATTACTTTTGGTGTACCTCACAGAAGCAAGGATCTGTGATTTAGGTGATGGTCATTTTAAATTTTGCTCATATGAAGGTGAGGGGACAGGAGTGTGGGGAGAAAATGTTAGTGTAAAAAGTTTCATTTATATAGAGAAGCTTTAAAGAAGAATAGAGAATTTGTATCCCAGTGTCTCCACCTAGATCACATCTGTTCATATTTAAAAATAAATACAAAGAATCCTTTGTATAGGCTTACAAAATTTAAATGATACAGAAAGGTGCAGAATGAAGAGCAAAGGCTTCTCACCTTGGACAATAACTGCTAATATGTTCCTGTGATTTTTTTGTGTCTGTGTGAGGAAGATTGGTTGTGAGCTAACACCTATTGCAAATCTTCCTCTTTTTGCTTGAGGAAGACTGTTGCTGAGCTAACATCTGTGCCAGTCCTCGTCTACTTTATGTAGGACACTGCCACAGCGTGGCTTGACAAGCAGTGCTAGGTCCATGCCTGGGATCCGAACCCAAGAACCCCAGGCTGCCAAAGCTTGGAGTGCACAAAATTAACCACTATGCCACCGGGCTGGCCCCTGTGATTTTTTTTTGGAGAAATGTTTTGTGCTCATGTGTTTGTGCTCACACATGTAGATATTTTTTTCAAATAAAGGAGTCATTACAGATCTGCATGCGGCTTTTTTCTTTTTTCTATTGAGATATAATTGACAAATAACATTGTATTAGTTTTAGGTGTACAATGTAATGATTTGATATTTGTGCGTATTGAGAAATGATCACCACAATAAATCTGGTTAGTATCCATTGCCATACATAGTTACAATTTTTTTCTTCTGATGAGATCTTTTAAGATCCACTCTCTTAGCAACTTTCAAATATACAATACAGGATTGTTAGCTATAGTCACCATGCTGTAGATGACATCCCCAGGACTTATTTATCTTATAGCTGGAAGTTTGTACCTTTCGACCCTCTTCACCCATTTCACTCCTGGACTCCTTCTCCCCTCCCCCACTGCATCTGGCAACCACCAACCTGTTCTGGCTTTTTTCCGTCAATACATCTATCTGGGAGCTATATGTATATATGATTCCATAGGTATCAGCACCTACAGATGTACTTTGTTCTTTTAAATGGCTGCATGATCATCATCATGGTAATTAGCATTCATTGAACATCTGCAGTGTGCCAGTGGTGTTCTAAGTGGTGCGGACATATCATCTCACTTAATCTTCACAACAGTCCTAAGAGATGGGATCGATTGTTGCCCCTGTTTTACAGATGGGGGAACCGAAGCACAAAGAGACAAAGCAAGAAATTTAAATTCCGTGCGTTGGATTCCAAACCCACGCTCTGACCACCACAAACTTCTCCCCTGCACAGTTAGTTTGTGGGAGGGCTGAGGCTTATCATTATTTAGTTTTTATACATCCTACTCCTTAACTGATGTTTTCTAGTCCCAATTTGTCAGAGTGTTCCCTGTGTGTGCCGCATCTCTCTCACTCCAGGCCGTGACCTCTTGGGGTCTCTGTTTTATTGGAGTTCTCTTTATATTGTCTTTCTCCAATTAAAAGAGATAATAATTATGTCTAAGACCTGTAAAATTATTCCCAAGAATGGCTACCACATCTTGATCCATCAGCCCAGGAAAGAGAGTATCTATAGTTTTTATAGCTTGGCGTGCATACAAAAAGAAATCTTTAGGGACTTTCATTCTCTCCTGTAGGGGAGGCGAGTCCTAGTTGTTCCACTGGGATGCCACATGGAGAAGCGCTGAGCCTTGATGGGCCTCCTCTGCGTTCCCTGCCTCACCGTGACTGGCACCCAGAATAAAAGATGGGGCGAGGAACTCCTGACCCTGGGGCCGGCGGGCCCTTTGCTGTTGCTTTCTTCCTTTCCTTCACACTGGGTCATTGTGTCTCCACAAACTGAGCTTCAGATTGAAATGTAGCTGGTAGCCCGGCCAACAAACGTGCGTGACTTAAACAGGTCAGAGGGTAGGGGGTCGGGATGCTTTGTGAATTTGAGGCATGTATCAGATGAGGGCACATTTTGGAGATGCCTGTGAACAAGGGAACTTATGTTCTGGCTTTTGTGGAGAAGGAACTAAAGGGATAGCACAGTGATGCCAGCCAGGCTTGTTGCTTCCGTTTTGAGGGAACATAAACAGCTAGCTGGTTTGGATCTAGAGTCAAGAAGAAATCTCAGGCTCCCAAGTCTTTCATTTGGTCAGCAGGGTGGCAGGCTGCTGCTGCTGTCTGTGTTCTGGCTGACCCTGTGTCCTGGCCACTGCAGATACAGTTTGCCGTTTAGATCCATTTAACAGAAAAGGATCCCGTCTTACAGTAAAATTGCAGGCGTGGCGTGTGCTGGGACTCAGGGAACTCGATCTTAAATACACTAATCCTTCTTTGGGAGAGGGGCAGACACACAAAATAGGGGACTTGTTAGGCAGATTTACCAGCATGCCTTCTATGTGTCAGACACTTGGGAAAGTCTATTTTGTGCCAGTTTGGGTAAGACACCAGATTTACGGTAGGGAACCAAAGTATGAAATTAGCTACTAAGATTGTCTAGTCAGATCACAGTAGAGCAGAAGTTTGTGCTCTGAGTTCAGAGAAGCTCTGCAATGTCCTTCTTGACCTTTGAAGTTGTCCAAACCACTAAGTGAAGAAACACACTTCCTTTGGTTCATCTGACCCAATTATTGTCTGTAAACTTTTAGCCTGGTTGCCTCAATCTCACTGCAATCTTCCTGTCTGCTTGAAAGAGGATTTGATGGGGGGAGGGGAGGTGCGTCTCATCGCTCCCCAGAATCAAAGTGTGAACAAACAGAGAGTCCAAACTGAAACCAGAGTGATGATTTCACTCCTGAAGCAGGTAATCATCTTTCCTGGTACATTTATTTATTTTTTCGTGTTTCTCTTTTCCCCTAAAGTCAATCAGTTGTATTATTGTAAAGCTAGAATATAAAAATGAACATTCTCTGACAAATTAAAGGCTGCACATAGCTTTCTGTAACTTAGGCTCTGAGCGCATGTGTAGCAAAGCATGACCGTGGCCCACGATGCTAGTGAAATAGGCACGAGGGTAGCCCGTGGCCAAGTGACTGCTCCTGGTGCTTTGGCCAGAGGCGGATGGACTTTGCTGTTGGCAAGGCCTGGATGTCAGGCTGCAGAGATCTTTTCCAGCCCCTGCGTGTCGAGTTTTTCTAGTTAGGAGAAGTCATCATTTTGATGTATCACCCCGCAGCTACAGTGTTAGAGCAGCACATTATTAAGTTATGATTTGAACGTAATAAATAATACTCGTTGCAGAAACCAACTTGAACTAGTGCCTGTAAGAAAATAGTGTGTATGGTAGTGTGAGAGCAAACAAAGGGGCCAGATGGAAAGGGGTGGTTGCGATGGTGTAGTATGACCAGGGCTCTTCTATGAAGTCCTTATGGATGTTTGCTCCTGGGGGTCAAGCTTCAGACGGGGCAGCCTGCTGCTGTGCTGCTAGTGGATGTCAGAAGGTTCCCACAGGCCCCAAGGCCCAATTAAGAAAAAACGAAGGGGGCCAGCTGGTGGCGCAGCGGTTAAGTGCGCACGATCAGCTTGCGGCCCTGGGTTCACTGGTTTGGATCCCGGGTGCAGACATGGCACCGCTTGGCAAGCTGTGGAGTGGCAGGCGTCCCACGTATGAAGTAGAGGAAGATGGGCACGGATGTGAGCTCAGGGCCAGTCTTCCTCAGCAAGAAGAGGAGGATGGGCGGCAGATGTTAGCTCAGGGCTAATCTTCCTCAAAAAAAAAAATAATAATAAAGTAAGGTAAATTTTAAAAAAAGGAAAAAGATACAGGTGTCCTCTGGAACCCAAGGGCAGGAATGCAGTGGGACAGACAGGAGTGGACTCTGGTCACTCACAGGCCTGAAAGTGCCGTCTTAGGGCTGCTGACTTGATTTTTCTCTGCACAGCTGCTTCCCTTTTCCCCTTGCCAGGAGTCGAAAGATGGCTGCCTCCGGCCTCTGCTTCACATGTTACAGTTCTAGCTTCAGGGAGCTTCGTGTCTCCAGCCTGTGTGGAAGTGCACTCTGGAAGTCCTTTCCCCCAGTGCTTGCATGTATTTATTGTATGTAAATCTATCTGTGGCACCCACCAGGTTTATTCTTTTAATTTTATTTTATTGAGGTCATAATAGCTTATAACATTGTGAAATTTCAGTTGTACGTTATTTTCAGTCACCATATAAATGTGCCCCCTTTCCGCCCACCCCCACCTCCTTCCCCTCTGGTAACCACTGAACTGTGCTCTTTGCCCATGTGTTAGTTTATCTTCCACATAGGAGTGAAGTCATGTCGTGTTTGTCTTTCTCTGTCTGGCTGTTTTGTTTACATAATACCCTCAAGGTCCGCAAGGCTTTTGATGAGCAGCAATGTGAAATGGGCAGGTGCAGCTGACACCAGCTTCAGCATTCAGTTGATTTCTTTTTTGTTTTTTTAAAGAGTGGCCTTGAACTAACATCTGTTGCCAATCTTATTTTTTTTCTTCTTCTCCCAGAAGCCCCCCAGTACATAGTTGTATATTGTAGTTGTGGTCCCTCTGGTTGTGGCATGTGGGATGCCGCCTCAGCATGGCGTGACGAGCAGTGCCATGTCCGCGCCCAGGATCCAAACCAGCGAACCCCGGGCCGCCGAAGCGGAGCACACGAACTTAACCATTCGGCCCCGGGGCCGGCCCCCTGATTTCTGTACTTTGGTAGCACAGTATTGAGAAGATTCTGATTGACATACCATTCTTTTAAAATTTCTGTTTCTGTATCTGTTCTATATTTGTGTAATATCTTAGCACGCAGTACATGCATGTACTTTGTAAATAAATATACACATATTAGAGGATGCGCGCCAACCTTTTTTGCGGGCAGGGATGTGTAGACCGAACAGTTTAGAGACCCTGACTTTATGGAGTGTTTACACTGCATAGAGGGTGTTTAGCCGCCATATCTCTGGGAATAGTCAGTGATTCATAAAAGGGGTAGTTCCTGTCTTGAGGAGCATAAATGACACATTTTCTTTCCTGGTTCTAAAAAAACTTCTTAAACAGGTTTATATTCCCAGATCTCGAAGTTTCCACAAGCGGAATTTCACAGTGTTGGAACACAAAGTGCTGATACCCTCTCGTCATGGTGAGGAGGAAGGTGGCCAGTGATCGTTACCACGTTATCTATACTTATTTCCATCAAATTGTTTTTTAACATCAAAATTAACCAAAGTTGTTCATTTGCAAGAAACAAACTGCCTCTTACTTCTCTTTGAGATTTCTTAGCTCTGGATTTTTCCTCACTGGTGTGTGAAGGCCCCTCCGGGTCCCACATCCTGAGATTCTCTGAGGTGTTGTTGACTTCTTAGGACTCAGGATATGGAGTCCTAAACAGAAGGTCGTTTCGTGTTGAGGGAAGAAAGTACTAGGAGACAGAGACCTGGAATTGGCCCTGTCCATTTGTTCGAGCAGTGTGACTCTGGATTACACTAGCCTCAGGTTCTTCAGCTATAAGATGGGAATAATAATACTTCGGAGTCGCTGTGAAGACCAAATGCAATAATGAGCATGAGCATGCTTTCTAGGCCATCCAGCCTTTAGAATGCTGGTTCAGGTAAAGAAAGGCCATTGTTGAGCCAACCCTGATGGCCCGGTGGTTAAAGTTTGGCACATTCTGCCTCGGTGGCCTGGGCTCGGTTCCTGGGTGTGGAACCCCAGCACTGGTCTGTCAGTAGCCATGCTGTGGTGGCGGCTCACGTAGAAGAACTAGAAGGACTTACAACTAGAATATACAACTGTGTCCTGGGGCTTTGGGGAGGGGAAAAGAAAAAGAAGATTGGCAACATCCTAGCTCAGGGCAAATCTTTGCCAGCAAGGAAAAAAAAAAGGAAAAAAAGTAAGAAATATCATTATATAAAAAAAAGAAAGGCCATTGTTTAGGTTCTAATGGTCTTTTGATGAAGGGCATGTTCTAGGACGTCAAGCATAAGGGGACTTGTGAGGTGCCAAGGAAAACGCCCTGGGCCTGAGCAGCCATACCCTGGCTGGCAAGGAGGTGTCCTTTGGTGTGGTGCACGCTCCTCCTCTCGGTGTCGTGAAGATGAATTGAAGACGAAACTCCACCTCTCTGGGCTGTTAAGACCTTGAGGTCTGGCTGCATATTTTGTTCCTGTGTGTGTCTCATGCACTTACCGGGTAAGAGATGTCCTATTGAATCTGCAGGGCCTGATGCAGCGCCTGGTATTGCTTAGGCATGCAGGGTGTGTTCAGTGAGTGGAAGATAAAGGCACCATCATACCCGTATGTATCTCTGGGACTTGTCACAGGGTTAGGAGCTCAGGCTGTGCTCGTCAAGAGGCAGTAGGGTATAGGATGGAAGACAAGAACTCGGGCTTCTGAGGCCCAGACCAGGTTCAATTGCTGAACCTCCCTGAGCCTGTTCTCCCAACTGTGAGGGGCACTAAGAGTACATCTCTCCTAGAATTGAGTTGAAGATTAAATGGGGTGATGCAAGTTAATACAGAATCTAGCTTAGCAAAATGCTAACTGTCCTCATCGTCATTATGAATAACATGATAGTAGCATTAGTAATAGCTCATTGGTAACTGATTTGGAACTTGGAAGCTCAGAAGCTCGGTTTTGCCTTGATGCCTTTAACTGCTTTCCCTTTAGTTTTCCCTTAGTCACCATTTTTGTTGTAATTTCAACCCAGCTGGCCACTTGTGCTCCCTTTTTAGGCCACGTTCACTTCAGCACCCTTGATCATAACTTCTGCCAGCGGGAACTTCTTGCTCTCTGGCAAGGTTTCAGATGAGTTTGCCTTGCTGGAGGGGTCACAGGTATTTGCTTAGACCAGGGCTGTCCTTTAGCGTTATTGACATGGGATTGGCTCTACAATTTACTATCTAGCGCAGCACTGAGGCGCAGATCAGCAGCCACTTGCTGTCCTCTTTGACCTTCAGCGGGTCTTCGGCTGGGGAGCAGTGGAGAACACTGTGGAGGAATCAGAGAGCCTGTTTCCACGGCTTTTGCGCTTTTTATCGGCAGCACGCTGATTCAGGTTGTCCTGGGAAGTTTGTCCAGTGAGTCTGTCTGTCTTCATCCACGGCCCCAGCTGCCACACCCACTTTCTCTCCTTTGGATGATGGAAGAACCAGGTGCCTCATCTTTGACCCTGGTGGCTCAGGCAATGATCAGATTCCTTCAACTAAGTGTCATAGTTTAGCATTTATTTCCAAAGAGCATAGATTGAAAAAGAGGGTGGTCCTCATTTTCCTCAAGTTGGAAACTCATTGATGACTTATTTGTATTTTGTAAAGTCTCTTAAACACTTGCAGAAGTGCCGGATGACGGCAGGAACTCTAAACCATGAAAAAGTCGGGCTGGTCTGATGGTCAGAGAGGAGGGTGTTTTTCACACTCCACAGGCCCACCCCCCTCCTCTGACACACTTCCTCCCTTTCTGGCAGGTCCTTTTCCTGGTGCTAGTGTGATAGTCAAGTCTAGGCCTTGATACAGTTGACCTTCATAAGTGTGGGATGATTCCTAAAGTATCACGGGTCGAAAACTATTATTACTTAGCTGGAACAGTGATAACATAGGAAGGTAGATAAGTTATGAGCAGACTGTCATATTCCCGGCTTATAAATAATGTGCAACTGTATTGGCTGCTTGCTCTTCTCTATCCAGCCCGCAAGTGTGCTTCTGTCTCATTGGATTAAATCATGTTCGCTAGTATCTTAAGGGATCACAACAGTGAACTCTATCACACAGGATCGCGACTTGGCGGTCTGTGAAGCCTTTGGTGCTAATTCATATTAGTGAGTGGTCTGAGGATACTAAGCTTCCAAGTTTATTATAGTCAGGATGTTCTTTTGTCTGCCCTACAGAATTAAGCACAGAGTGTAAGCTGAGCTCTCGTCACAGAGTCTGAGCATTGACATGATGGACTCTGGTCTCTATCATCCATGAAAATGCTTGGCACACAGTTGGTGCTCAATAAAAATGCAGCAAATGAAAAACAGTCTCCTAAATGGCCTCAGTTTCCTGTTTGGTTTCCCTCCGGGCCTTTTTTTCTTTTTTCTTTTGATGAGGAAGTTTGGCCCTGAGCTAACATCTGTGCCTATCTTCCTCTATTTTGTATGTGGGATGCCGCCACAGCATGGCTTGTTGGCTGGTGTATAGGTCTGCGCCTGGGATCTGAACCCGTGAATCCTGGGCCCCTGAAGCAGAGTGCGCAAACTTAACCACTACGCGACCAGGCCAGCTCCTCTCCAGGCCTCTTAAAATTCCACCACGGGGTGGATTCTTTTGGTTCCCACTGCCCTCTGGACAAAGTCCTGACTCCCTAACAGAACGATCGACCACACCCTTGGCTTTGGGTGTTCTGGGGTCTGTTCTGATTGATTGACATTCTTCTGCTCGATTGGTTCACCATACTGACGTCGCTCCCACCAGGGCTTACCTCTCGCTCTAGCCCGTGGCATGTCCGTTTGCACTCTCCTCTTTTCTCTCCAGGCCACTTCTCCCTGGTGGGTGCATCAGCATCAGTTAGGGTTCAGGCAGGATGCAGAACTACTGTGATGGGAAAGGGATTTATTGCAGTAATCACACTTGATACCAGCGTGGGCAGCTGGGGGAGGGAAGGCCTAGAAGGAGCTCGAAGATCAGAGGAAAGGCCTCAAACAGAGAAGCACCGGCCTGGTGGTGGGGCAGTGGGGGCTTTCACGGAAGCTCTGAGAAGCCGACATGGCCAGCAGCACGTGGCCCTGCAGGGGCTGGGGTAGATGTCTTCGGGCAACTGCTGCCTCTCACCTACACCTGGAGGGAGGCCTGGGGCCCCTGTGGGGAGAAGAGGCTCTGCTGGGAGCCTGCTGAGACCTCCAGAGTCCTTGTCTTCCTGCAGATTCCTCTTTCAGCCAGCTCTAACCCAGAACCCTATTGGAGAAGGGGCTCCTGGGAAATGTTGTCCCTGCTTTAGCCAAATTGACAATAGGATAATCCAAGACACTGCACAGTGGGCCAGTGAAGTGGTATCTGTGTGGGGTTTGTGCGCCTGTATGCATATGTGTATGTGTGTGCATTCGTACACATGCATGTATGTGAGTGCATGTGCGTATGTGTGGTGCATGTGTGCACGTGCACACATGTGCTTCAGATCCCCTGCAGGAACGTCAGAAGTGGAGAGAGAGGGCCCCTGGGTTAGAGAGCCTCTTGAAGGCCAGTTGGCTTCCACTCAAAGTGGGATCAGCAGGAGCAGGCAGAGGAAGGGGCAGAGGGGCATCTGCCAGCTCCTGGCCCCTCCGTCCACATGTTCTTGGGGAGCTGCTGGCATCTTTGCCTCCCCGAGAAAAAAGCCTCAAACCGCCACTAAACTGAACTCTTGGAGAGACTTTCTTTCTCCCCTGGCCTCTGCTCGTGTTGCTGGAATTCGCCTACCCCTCCCATCTTCATGCCTTCTCCAGTCCTGCTCCCTGCCTTGTGTGGCTAATGTGTCTTTCGGTTTCGGATTTAATGCTCCTGCCTCCACAAAGCCTTCTTTGATCCCTCAAATGTGGGTTGGATATCCCCTTATCTCTCCATCATGGCACTGGTCACTGTATGCCATACTCTCCAGTATGCTTGTCGGTTCTTCACTGGACCAGGAGCTCTGTGGGGGTAGGGACATAGGACCTTGCTGGAACTTACCAGCAAGAGCCATTTTTTTCCCTTCCCGGTATCATACAAGTGCTAAGTGGTCAGGCCTTTCTGATTCCAAGTTCTAAGCTGTGCATGTGTGCGTGCACCTGTGTGTGTGTTGATGGCTCATCCATCCCCCTGACTCTCTCCTTGTGAGAATGGCCAGATGGCCACCTCTGCTGGGACCTCTGCTCTGAAAGGGCAGTATGGATGGCGGGACCTCAAGACAGCATAACTTATAATATCTTCAGAATTTGCCAAATTGCCCTGGTGGATGGATCAGGGAGCAGGGCAGTAGAAGATTAAGCAGAATTTATACTCTTGGAATCAGGCAGTGTGAGCCTGAGATGGATGAGCAGGAGGAGCTTTGTCCTTTCCAGGGCTTGGACCCAGTGTCCTTGGACATAGATGTTCAGAGGTCGGCGAGGCAGCCTGAGCCGTCGATGCTCAGTAGTTGAGAATGGAAAAGATTCAGAGGGCGTCTGTGTGTTCAACGGATCTTACCAATATTGAGGTCATAGGTGACATGGAGAATCTGGTGAGGGACCTTCTCACCAGAAAAACTTAGCTACCCACAAAAGTTTATGTATCATTTTGGGGGCTAATAGGTGCCTGAAGTCCGTGATCTATGTCTGACCCTCATCCTACAGATGTGGCAACAGGACTAAAGAGGCCACATGCTTGCCTGAGTGAAAGGCTAGCCGAGACAGAGGGGAGATGAGGGGAGCCATGCCGCTCACTTGGATGGAAAGTTGACCTTTGCCTGTTTGTGATGGTGGTAGAGACACGGTAATGCCCTCGGATTCCAGTAAGGGGCAAAGCGTCCGACGGTCTTCGGGTGCTGTGGCCCCGATGTGTTGATGCGTCAGTTATTAGGATTGTGTCTGCTTCAGAAGCCCCTAGCTGGAGTGGGGAAAGCATGGGGAGAAGGTGGGAGCATCAGCCTAAGGGGGTCCCCGATAAACACGTTGGCAGGGGGTGTTAGGCGGGTAAACTGCTGGCTGGGTGTTTGCCTTCCCTTTCGTCTAAGACTTGGCTGCTGCACATTTTCTCCACGGAGGTTTAGGACCGATTTAATGAGCTGTTCTTTAGAACAGTCTTCCGAGGTGAGTTAGTGAGTCTAAAGCCAAGAAGTGAGGAAGCGAGCTCCGGGGCCATGTCCTCCGTGCTTCCTTTCTCCCTCCGTCTGCCCAGGTCCAGGCACCACTCATCCAGGCCGTGGCCTGTCCGCTGGGTGGGAGAACATTCCTGTTTCCCCTGAAGTGTCCTGTCATGCCTGCTAAGGCACACGCTAAGGGTGTGTGGAGGGAGGAGATGAGATAGGAGGAACCCAAACTGCCCCACCCCCAGCGCCCGAGTCCCTGTTGACTCAGTGTGTGGAAATGATGCCAAATGAAGGAGAATGGTTCTAAGGAGATGAAAAGGCACTTAATAAAACAGGAAGCTGTGGGAATAGTCACTCAAAGCAACTCTGAAATGTCTATAATGAGATCTTAAAAGCAAATTCTAGAATCTCCAGTTCTCCGCTGTCTGATCTCGGATGCTGTGATATCTTCCCCAGAGCTTTACCCTTAAGATTGAGTTATCGCTCTGCATTGTAGCTCTTGGTCCACAGTAACTTCATTAGCTGACTTTACGTTTATCCTCAGCGCTTAAATCGCTTTAAATAAGTTTTGTCAGTTGAAGCAATGTCATAGCTGTCTTGGCTCACAGCCCTGGGAGTGGACCCCTGTAGAGTGTTCAGCACAGCTGCTCTCAGGGCAGAGCCTTGGCAATCCTATACAACTTGGCCCTCATCGTCCACGGAGGGTCACCTCTCCCACTGCTGACTCCCCTCAATCTTAATTTCCTACTCTGCTGAATGGAGTAACCCCACTGCGTTAGGGTTGCTGCATGCATTCAGTAAAATTGGTTCAGAGTGAGTGCTTAAATGTCGTCCACTCCATCTGTAATGGTTACCCACTGCTATGTAACAACTTGCCCCAGATCAAATAGCTTAAAACAACATGCCTTACTATCTCATGGTTTTGTAGGTCAGGAATCTGGGTGAGGTTTCATGGGTCTCTTACAAGGCTGCCATCAGGTGTCAGCTGGGGCCACAGTGACCATGATGGAACTGGGGCAGGGGCTGCTTCCCAGCGCCTCAGCGGGTGCTGCAGGATGCTGCTGCTGTGGGCCTGTTGTGGACGTGCACTGCGGCCTCAGTGTCTCTTGACTGGAGCCTCTCTCAGTTCCTTGCCTCGTGACCCACCCACCCCCCGCCGCCCCGCCCCATGCATGGCAGCTTGCCTCATGAGAGGGGCAAGCGGGTGTGTGAGAAAGAGGGCAGTCACAGTATTTTTACAAGCTAGCCTCAGTAATGACAGCCAGCACTTTTGCCATTTTCTGTTTTTTGGGAGCAAGTTGTGAGATCCAGGCCACACACAGGGGAACGAATGCCAGGAGGAGGGGATCATTGAGAATCGTTTTAGAAGCTGCCTACTGTAATTATGATCATTGTTCATCCTTATTCGCTGGATCTGCAGCTCGGAACGGTGAATATCAAGTGTTTTGTAAAAAAGTTACAGAATATAACTATGAAACCTGATGTGTAGTGTTTGGTGTCCGTGTAGGCCAGGCATCTCATGGACTCAGCGGGTTTCCCTCTGGGAGGGAGCCTGCGTCTTTGCCGTTTGTCTTGTGACCCGTCTTACCCCACCGAGAGCCCACATGTGTTGCTTGTGAGGAAAGAAGGGTGACAAAAGAACAGCTGGTTCCTTTGGCAGGAAGTGTGATTTAAGTAAAAAACCATGTTAATTTCTTTTAAAAACAGTTAAGGTCACACCTTCTAAGACACATTCGGTAAACTAAGTTTCTGCTTAGCTGCACAGAGTGTGTACTTCGGGACGAGCTTCTCTGAGCGAGCTGGGAAGCTGCGGGGCTGTGATGAGAACAGCGGAAGTGGGGGAGACCTGAAGCTTGCTCTTCTCCCCCATTGAAACAGCATCTTCCCTCTGCGTTTCCTTCTTTAACTTCTCCGTAAAGGAAGGCCGGAGAAGAGGTGGTGACCACGAGGACTTCCTTGGAGCCGGGCGAGGTCTCGTCTTTTCTCACTCCTCACGTGTCGGTGACTTTGGCTTCCCTGGAACAACCAGGATATTCCTTCGCCGTCAGCAGGTCCAGGGGCCAGAGCTCTCTATTCCTGAAAGATTGCTGGACTTCGGAATCCACCAGATCTGCCAACTCTGGAAAAATGAGAGGCAAATCAATTAACAGTAGTAGAAAAGGGTAGTATTTTTTAATGTTATAAACATTTTCTTACTAGGAACAGTCTCTTTGGGGTAGAAGATGTCCCAGAAGCAAGATCATCTGTTCCTTTTAGAGCCTCGTCCAGGAGCCACAGAGGACTAGGCTGGTGTCTTAGCTTTGACACCCATGTCCTGGACAAGCTACTGTAATTCTCTTCTCTAAAATGATGATTCTAAGACTTAGTCAAACACGACCAGAGATATGAGGAGACAAGGCAATTTGACTGAAAACCTTTCCACAGACGACAGAAACAGACCCATGGAGGGTCTAGACAATGGAACCATCAAACATGGACTTCAAAACAGGTGTGCTTAATATGTTCAAGGAAATAAAAGTCATGATTTCAAAATTTGGCAACCAATCAAAAACTATACAATGAAAATTGTACAACAGAAAAACGTACAATAACTGATAGCAAATCAATAAATGGGATTACCATCAGGTTAGATATATCTGCGGAAAGAACTAGAAGATAGATCAGAAGAAAATCTCCAAAATGAAACTCAGACAAGAAGATGGAAAATAAAGAACAGAAAATAAAGCATATATCCGATAAGGTGAAAACGTTTAGTCCAGGCATGATTGGAGTCCCAGAAAGACAGACGAGATCTGCTGGAGCAGAAGCAATACCAGAAGAGCTAACAGCTGATGCTGGTCACATAAAACGCCTGGTGGGGTGCCGGGAACTTTTCGCGTGCTCTGTAAATGCCAGCTTTTGTCATTGCCCATATCACTCTTGCCCACTCCTGCTCCTATGAAAGATTTGTGCTTGTACTGTTGGCAATATTACTGGGGTCCCAATCTCCAAGACCGTTTGTTCCCCAGAGATCTCTGTACTCTCCTGGGGCCTTCGTCTAAAGGCCTGGGAGTCTGGTTCACACTGGCTGAAATCCCCAGTGTGAAATTAGAGGAAGTTTCCTATGGAAACAATGTTATGCATAGATATTGGGTTCTTCCCTGGAGAATGCTATAGTTCAGCATAAGTTTGGGAAATAATCATTATTTATTTACGGCATTATTTCAACGGAAAAATACAAATCTGAATTTCAGATGGTTAGCCAACAAATGGACTTTTGGAACACCACCATCACTATCCAGTGGATGTATTGGGGATTTGGAGGATTGCCTGTGCAATGATCTTGGTCACGGTCACTCTAACCTCCTGTCTTTGATCGCTCTGTAAAGTCTAAGTCTGATGTGTAAGTGTTCCAACTGCAGGGATCAGGGCTTAATCTTCTTATTTCCTGTGCTTGCGTACTGTGGACCCCACAGGCACTGAGTGAGTGCATGGAAGGGTGGGTGCATGCATGCCTTCTGGAGAGGGGCAGTCTGGTGTGTGAACTGAGTGCTGGATGTGGGCAAGGTGAAGCCTGAATCTTGACTCTACTTTTACTAGTTATACGACTGTAGGCAGTTCACATAAATTTTAGACCATAATTTCCTTACTTGGGAAATGTGGACAATGCCATCTGTCCTCTTCTTTGCGAAGGGTTGTGGTGAGGACCAAGTGAGATAAAGTAAGTGAAGATGTGTGCCTCTGTTCCCTTTGGAACCATCTAATCTTCTCTTTCTTGTGGCTTTCATGCTCCTCATTTCTGCTTATTTCTTCATATTCTCTAGCAGGATTTTTTTAACACCTCTCCTGGTCATTTTGTGTATTTCTAACATGGCACTTTATTCTTTGTATGTGGACTTTAGATTATTTTCATTTGTGTTTAGAGGATTGTGGACATTCCAAAGCTATGTTCATTAATTTGCGTGGGACATTAATCTAAGTGCTTAAATTCACTTGTACTGCTTATATCCTTAAAATTAGGTCTGTAAGCAGTTTTTTCTCCAGGAGGTAGATAGAGAAAACAAAGCCTAGTGACTCTCAAACTCAGGTTAGAACCCACCATTTTCAATATGAGACAATTCATTTCCATTTTTGTCATATATGTAGTTAGTTCCTCTTTGTAAAGAGATTTGTCATAATACCACTCCACTGACGTCCTTCAAAAGAACCGTAACAGAAAGAACTGCAGAGTTGTTTCTGGGAATGCTCGGGAACTTTTTATTTATATTGCGTTTTCTGCAAATAATTTTGTGGTACGGTTTCCTAAATATGGTATGATGCCCAGAGCTGGATTTTTCTTGCATTGTTAGCTCAGCTTTTCCTAGAACCTTGCGTGAAGGCTGGGATATACTCTGCTTGGACAGAAGTCTTACCACCCCCAGAGGAAACCTTGTCTGATGTGTGGTAATTGAACAAGCACGTTATGGACTTGAGTTTCATGATGTTTTTTGCTTTTATGACACTTATTTTTTTGCTAGTGGTTACTGTGATTTATAAACATTGAACCCTTTTCTTTTCAATGCTGAAGAATCTGGTACAACGTGCTTGGGATACATAGGAATTATTTTAGACCAGCAAGATATTATTTAGGGCTCGGGGGCAAACAGACCCAATTAAGTCCATAATTCCAATAAGTCCTTGAACGCATCCAGGAACAAAGTACTTCGGTCCTCCTGTGGGAAGGGAGTTGTAGGTACAGAATAAGGTGACGCACTGGAGATGTCCAGGGAGCTCAGTGGAAGCTCTGCGGGTGATGTGCAGTGTTTTGACCTTGAGTCCTTAGTCCCGCCAGTGTAGGTTCCTCAGACGTAGTGGCCTTTGACTCTCGTAAAGAGTGTGTGATTGGGGTTTTCCGTAGGTTGCTTTGTTATAAACTCAGTGCAGAAGAGTGGAATGAGGGTGTGTATCCTCTTCCTCTTAGCCAAAGCTTTAAAATACGCTTGGTGGGTTAATATAGAATTTGTGCCACATTTCCGTGGGGTTTCTTTGAAATCTCTAAATGCAGAGCTTTCCGGATTGGGATTCCTGAGCCTGAGAGAAGGGTAATCCTTTGTGTTGACTCCTGTTTTCTGTTCTGGGTGGACCCAGGTTTCGGGCCGTGGAAAGGGCAGGTGGTGCCAGCAGGGAGCCCTGGCCTGGATGGCTGGGACTGGCCCTTGGACACAGGGCGTGGTGATGAAGCCCTGGGCCCCAGTGCCCTACAGCTATAGGAAATGGAAACTATTTCCCTCATGACCTCATCTCTTCAGCAGCAGCACACACTTCCTCCAGACGTTTCTCCCCCATCTTCCCCAAAGTGGAGCTAATGACCAGTGATGCACGGCACTGCCCCAAGTTACTAGTCACTGCTCTCTGCATCTGCTGTGGTTTGTCTCCACACAAGGCCATCGCCTGCAGGGGGCGGGGGGGATGTGTCCGGTGTCTTTTACGAGACTTTTGCTCCACTGGATTGGACTCTGCGGTGCTCTTGGCTTCTCTTATCTTTGGGTTCAGAGGAGCAAGACATTAGCCATCCCACTGTTCTGCCTTTTTCTCTCCTTATTTTGTTTCTGTCCACCTACAAGATCTGCTGGCCTCTGTAATATGCCTAAATTCCTACTTAACTGTTTGAGACACTTAAGACTTTTTAGAAGTTTGTACAGCTTAAAGTCTAAACACTTAAATAAATAGATGACCGAATGAAACAAATAAACAAATGCAGAAAGCCTTGCCATATGGGTCCTCTCTGACTCCCAGACCAGAGACGGATGCTGGGATGATCGCATCCGTAGTCAATATGGACAAATCGTATGCTGCTCTTTGACCTTTTGATAGGCATGAAATGAAAGCTAAAAAGATTACTGTCTCTGTCATAATTTATTTAATTTATAGTTATTTTTTAGGCCATTTCTAATTTTTATGAATAACACTTCAACGAACTTTTCTGTGCTTATTTTTTTCTTCTTTTAACTACATTCTTAAGATTGGAATTCTTGAGTCTGTGGGTCTTGTTATAGTTTGTAATTTCCTTTCCATAAGAGGCATGTTGATTTATAATGTTATCAACAGTGTGTATTTTTTATTAGTTTCTCAAAAATCCTCACCACCTGTAAAGATGCCTAAATTGCCTGCAGAGCAGCACTCAGTGAGTTTGGATGGAGTGGAGGAGTCGGTAGGAGTGTGTTGACTGTCGGGAAGAGTTGAGCGACAGGAGACAACAGCCCTTTGTTCTGGGAACCCACCTCGATTGAGTCAGTGATTCTCTGCAGAGCTGGGTTGAAAAGATTTTGAGGCCCTTTTCAGGTTCAGGAAAATAACGTGTCCTGAATTGATTAGCGATGTCTTCCCTCAGAGCAGGATTAGGCAGTGGGGGTATACTTGCCTAAGGTTTACCGTTCTTTAATTGGAGAGGTAGGAACCTCTCCTTGAAGCCCATTGTGATAGTCCAGGGGTGGATCAAGCCATGCCTGGCGTTTTACGTGGCAGCAGCTGAAAGTTTGTGGTTGATGATTTCATAATTACAGATTTATACGTGATTAATAAATGTGACAGTTCAAACAGCAGAGATTGTAATGTCAGAGTAAGTGGCTGTTCTTAAAGATCAGTATTATTAGCCCCAAATAATAATGTACATGAGAGGAGTATCATGAGGGCCCCATTTCCCAGTAAGTGGATGGAACCAGTTGTGAGACCCCAGCACACAGCTGATACAGCCCTACAGATGAGAATACAACGCGACACTGGTTATCCCCCCAGGGAGGATTCTCCTAGACTTTGCTCCTGGTTGGTGGAATCCGAGTTGGTTTTATTCTAATGCCTCCCAGTAGTTGGTAGTATGTCCCCCTTTCGTTACCAGCAAAACCCAGTAGATCTACCTTGAGGACACACGATGCTACTATGGATAGTAAAACTGGAAAGCAGTAATAAAAAGACCCCTTGTGCGTTCTAGAAAGTGGGTTTTTTTGGGGAAGAAGTCTACACTTGGCAGGGAGGTTGACTTGACCTGGCAAAGCCTTGAGAGGATTTCACTGGGACTCTGAAAATTTGATTCTGACTCTATAGGTGGCTGTGGACCTTGAGGAAGTCGCGCAGCTTCCTCTTTTGCAAAACTAGGAGATTGGACAAGATGGGCCGTGATATTGTCATAATCTTATGAATTGGAAAAGTATATGCAGAGATGAGTTTCCTTCCATTGGTGTCAGGCTACCATCAATAACGTGGCTTTTGAAGAATGCTGGGCATCCATGATCCTCCTCTCTTTCCCTTCTCTTCCTTCACAGACTCCTTTATTCACCCAGCAGGCTTTCTTCTCTTTTCTGCTTTCAACCTTTCTGTTTTCCTGTGCGATGGTCATGACTCACCAGCGTTTTCCTCTTGTGTACGTGTGTCACCGTCTGGATGAGGTTCCTGCAGGAAAAGCAAACCACAAAGCCGAGTGATTCATGAGCATGGCCCGTATCCTGGCCTCAGGCTCTCCCGGGCTCTCCTTGGGCAGGGCCTCCCCTGGCGGCCAGCTGGGGAACAGCAGTCGTCCTGGGAGAGAGGAGGAGGCCCCACGGTCATTTCTTGAGCCGTCACAAAGCCACTGGCCAGAGAAGATTATTTGACGCAGTTCTTCATAAGAATATTTTCTTTTCTGAGACAAATGAAAACTTTGCCTATTGTTTTGTTCTGTTATTTCTTTCCTATCAAATGTATAAGAGAGAGAGAGAAATGTTCTGAGTTAAATTGTAAAAAGAAAAGAAACGCTGAGTGTATTGGGCTGAAGAATTAATTGTTAAACGTCAATTTGAGCAGGCGTGCTGCTTTAACTTTTCAGAAAAGCAGGTGTGTAGCTTGAGTTCTCTCTGGAAGACCATGAGTGGAGATGAATAGTTTCAAGATGGCTTTTGAATGTTCATCTTCAGGGATTTTTTTTTTTTTTAAAGATTGGCCCTGAGCTAACATGTGTCGCCAATCTTCTTTTTTCTTCTTCTTCTTCCCAAAGGCCCCCAGTACATAGTTGTATATATTTTTAGTTGTAGGTCCTTCTGGTTGTGCTATGTGGGATGCCAACTCAGCATGGCCTGATGAGCGGTGCCATGTCCACGCCCAGGAGCCAGACTGGCAAAACCCTGGGCCACCTAAGCGGAGCGCGGAGACTTAACCACTCGGCCACGGGCTGGCCCCTTCAAGGATATTTTGAGGGTTGGCCTTGCAGGATCTGTTGGGCTGTTTTGGGGATGTGGAGCCAGTTGTTTTGAGAAGCTTTGGGTAGAGTGAATGGATAGACTCCGAAACGTGCTTCCCAGACCAAAGCCCCGACTGTGAGGACGCACAGTCTAGCCAAAGCCCCATGCACCAAGGGCGACTCACAGTGAGGAGCGCCATGTTGCTTAGGGGAGGAGGGCCCCTCCAAGGGGCATTTTCTCAGCTTGGAAGTAGGATGAGCCTAGGTGTAAGCCAAAAGGACACTCAGGAAGCCCAAAAAGAAACAAAACTTGGACGGTAAGGATTTGTCTCCTGATCTGTCTCTGGGCAGAGGGTCAGCCCCAGGCAGAGCAGCCCTGGCCGGCTGTGTGCTGGTGCGTAGCTCTGTCGGGCACCTGTCACGGTCATAGAATGCAGGGAGGCCGAGGAAGGGTCGTCTTACCTCCCATCAATCAGGCTCCTCTGTGTTGGGACGTGGAAGGTAGGGTTTGATGACTACTTGCTGGACCAGTGAAGAACGGACGAATAAAAGAGCCCTGAGAAAGAGAAATCCTAAACTGATGGAGAGGCCCAGTGAGGGCCGAGACAGGCTCTTTTGTCAACCTGCGTTCCCCTCATAGGAATGGCTTCGATGGGTGCAGAGAGGGCAGAGATTAATCATTTAGCATTTCTAGTGGAATAGTAAATTTGAAAACTCTCTACAGGAAGGGGTGGGGTTGCACCCCATGAGCTTGGTGACATAAAAATAAAAATTGGTGTGCTCAGTGTTGGGGAGAAGTTCCCACCCTGCCTGCTGGGCAGTTGGCAGAAAACAGTTCACCGTATGAAAGAGGGCGTTTTCCGTATCTTCCGGGGTGGGGTAGGGTAGCACAGGTCGTCGGCGTGCAGCTTCTTGGGGTTGCATGGACTAAAGGACTGCAAGGAACTGCTCCTCCACAGGGGGTTAAAGCGACTGAGATGACAAGAACAGAATTGTGGTTGGGGGACTGTGGGGACGTCAGCAGGAATTCACGCAGAAGGAGCAGCTCAGAAATAGCAGCTACACTGATGCGGAGTCTTTGGAGCTAATGTTTTCATTCTGCACCTCAGTTTGCACACTGCAGTTTTGTTTGGCTCAGCACCAGTGACGGCCACTCTCCTTCCGGAGAATGATTTCCTGATGAGGAGCACAAGCTAATGCCCTTCTTGCCCCAGGTTCGCGGGAACTGCCCCCTCAACATGGGAGCAAGAAGGAGTCTAAATAATTCAGATTCTAAGTTGGTATTTCACATTTCAATATCTAAAGAAAAAGACATTTCTCTGAGGTTTCAAAGTTTTCTCCTTGATCTTCAGATTTGTTTTTTGTTTTTTGAGGAAGATTAGCCCTGAGTTAACATCTGCCACCAATCCTCCTCTTTTTTGCTGAGGAAGATTGGCCCTGAGCTAACATCCGTGCTCATCTTCCTCTGCTTTATATGTGGGATGCCTACCACAGCATGGCTTCCCAAGCGGTGCCATGTCCGCACCCGGGATCCGAACCAACAAACCCCAGGTCGCCGAAGCAGAATGTGCGAACTTAACCGCTGTCACCTGGGCAGCCCTGATCTTCAGGCTTTTAAAGTTACACCTTTAACATAAGAGAATCGTATCCCTTTTTTCTCCTTCCTGGGCTAAATATGCCTTGTTTCCCTTTCACTTATAGATCTTGACGTCTCAATGGTCCTTTCAGATAAGCGCATCCTGACAGGACTTCTCTGTGGTGACCGTCTGCAAGCCATGTATCTTCTTGCCTTGCCACCTCCTCAGAAGAGCAGCTGTTGGCAACTGAGGGCAGCCACTTTGTTCTACTTTGTTCTACTTTCTGGGCAGTCTCCCAACTTTGTCTAGTAACTCTTCCTTTGAAATTTCCATTTCTACCATCATATTTTTAATTTCTAAAGGTTGGTCTTACTCTCTGAATGATCTGTTGAAATAGCATCCTGCCAGGGCCGGCCTAGTGGCCTGGTGGTTAAGTTCATGGACTCTGCTTGGGTGGCCCGGGGTTCGCTGGCTCAGATCCTGGGTACAGACCTACACATCGCTTATCAAGCCATGCTGAGGCGGTGTCCCACATATAAAATAGAGGAAGATGGGCACAGATGTTAGCTCAGGGCTAATCTTCCTCAAAAAAAAAAAAAGCATCCTGCTCATTGTTTGTGGGTATAAATGTCTGGTATTTTTTATCTGAGTGTTTCTTTTTAAGAGATTAAAATGCGTTCTGAGGCTCTGTTTGCACCAGGGCTTGTCAGCTGTGCACACCTCTTCTGTCTGGGCTCACACAGGGCAGGGAATCGCACTGGGCACTCCCTGGGCTGTATCTCAAGTGCCCCAGCCCAGCCCCTGTCTCGTCCAGGTTTCCTGGAAAGTCAGCTTCTCTGGGTCCTCTTGGCATGCGGGTGGGTGTCCTCTGTTCTGTGGCCTGGGGCGCCAAGGGTCTGTGTGTGTGAGCTTCTCAGGAGATGCTGTGTTCAGGCCTGTCCTCCAGTTCCTGATATGCCCAGGGGTTCTGTGGCATGAGTGGAGCTGCTTCTCATTGGCTTTGCTCCCTGCAGGCACTTAAGGCTCCAGCTGCTTCTCCCTCGGTGACCACTCAGCCAACTGCTTTTCGTTGACATCACTTGTCTGGTGTGTTTCTTCCCCCATGTCTTTGACCTTGTGAATTTGTTTATTTTATTCCTTAAACCATTTTGCAAGGGTTTTGGAAGGGAGTGGATAGAAGTGCATGCATTTGATTTCCAAGGTGTAACTGGACCTCTGTCCTACTCAGCTTTAGAGAATTATTTAACAGAGAAAGAGCTGAGATGAGACCTTTATATGATTAAGCAAAACTGGAGGTTATTATGCAGTCATCAGACTCTAAAGAGAAAATGTTAGACCTGCAGAAATTAGAATTCATAGGTCTTACAGGTGATACCTACAAAAATAGATTACGCAGTTTTTGAGTGCTAAGGTTTTGAACAAAATCAGTTTGTCTCTACCAAAACAATGCAGTGTGTTGCCATACCTCTCTTCTAGATCCCTCTAAAAATTTGCAAATTTCTGGAAATACACGTACTGTGAACATTGCCAATTCTAGGTCAATTATTGTATATATGGGACATTTCCCAAACTTATTTTTGCCATACTTCTTTTCTTTCTATGAAAGCAATGCAATTTCATTTCAGGAAAAACCCCGCTCCTCCTCCCCCCTTCCTGCCGCCAGGAGCAACCTCTCCTCCCTCTGGTTCTGTGTTTACACTAGGTCAGAACTGGCACCCTTGATCTTCATGGCTGTGTCCTCATTCTTTTCCAGGACACCGGGGTTGGGAAATCAAGCATTGTGTGTCGATTTGTCCAGGATCACTTTGACCACAACATCAGCCCGACCATTGGGTAAGTTCCTGTATGTTCTCTTTCACGTTTCTTCCTTTCAAAGCACTCAGAGAGGTCACTTTGTGCCTGAGCCTTCAAACGGTTTTCATCCCAGCCAGTGAGAATCGATCCCACTGGAAAGACTTGGACGGAAATTCAGGGACTTTGAAGCAGTACGTCTGGGCTTACTGTCCCTGTCAGTAATTTTTTTTTGTAGCCAGCGTCCTCATGCTGCAGCCTGAGGCCATTTCCTTGATCCGAGAGAGCGGTGTTCTGCAAATCATGCGGCCTTATTTCCAGATGGAAGAGGAGACACAGGACAATTCCCCAGGGCTCCGCTTAAACCTGCCTGGCAGTGAACTTGGAGACGCCGTCCACTCACACAGCTGCACTGTCTGCAGCCTGTGGGGCAGGTCGACTTTCCTTTTCTGGATTAACGAGCATCAGCATTTCCATACCTGTGCTTGAGGGGCGGGCTGGATCGGTCCCTTCCCAGGCCCGAGGATCTGGGTGCCGGCTCCCTCTCCTGGGGGAGGCTTTCGCCAGAGGGTCTTTTGCCGTGGCATTTTGCAGATGCTCCATGGTTGCCTGTCTTAGGACTTGGCCTCACTTATTTTCTCCCTGCAGATAGCATGTTCTTTGCAGAGAGCAAGGGTTTGTTTTCCTCAGAAGGGAAACAAGCTGGGTATATATTTGGGGAACGCTGCAGGACTGGTGAGGATGGGGGCAACTGTCTCTCTCAGTAGTAAGTAGAGAAAATTCGTGGCAGGGCATAAGCGGGTGCTCAGGAACAGTGGGTCGATAGGCCAGTGGTTGGCGCAGTGGACGTGAGAAAATCCGATACGTTTCGTAATTAAAAAATGGCTTAAAGAAATGTGGTTGAGGAAACTGAGCGTCAAGAACCGTGAAGGGTCCAGAGGCTAACCAGTTATCTGCCCGCGTCTCATGGATGCTGGCAGAAGACACTCGGCTCCTGTGTCAGAGACAGGAAATAGCAGTAGCCAGAGTATTATTGCTTGGCCTTGGTTCCCTAAGCCTCACTTTCCCCGAGGGGGAGGCAAAGAGCTGACACCCTACATGCAGTGGGTTGCCTCACAGGAGAGGAGCCCAAATCTTTTCTAACGGGCTGTAAGCATGCCTGTGCTTTGCTCTCTCCCTTCCGAGCCATACAGACATCCCGACAGCACACCTGGGGAGGAGACGCAGTTCTGCCCTCGAGAGGTGTGGGATGTGAGAGGCGTGGGCATTGCCTCCCAACGCCAGTGCTTCTGTAGACGGGGGACAATTTTATAGGGAAATTTTTCTCGCTCTCATCTGTGATGTACTTTTTTCCTCTTTAATTTGCCAGTTTGTGTCTCTTGATAATAAAAGCAAAACCTATAAGAGTGATAAACTGAAGTATGGTTCTGGAAGATGGAAGAGGGACTTTTGCTGTCTACTCTTTTTCTTAATTAAAAAAATTTTTTGAGGAAGATTAGCCCTGAGCTAACATCCACCACCCATCCTCCTCTTTTTGCTGAAGAAGATTGGCCCTGAGCTAACATCCATGCCCACCTTCCCGTTTTGTACGTAGGACACCTGCCACACCAAGGCTTGATGAGTCGTGTGTAGGTCCGTGCCTGGGATCCCAACTGGCAAACCCTAGGCTGCTGAAGTGGAGCGTGCAAACTCAACTGCTGTGCCATCAGGCTGGCCCTCTGTCTGCTTTTTAAACTTAAAAAAAAATTTTTTTAATAACAAATCTGTCTTCCTTTGGTAATGATTTCTTTTTAAATAAAAAGGCATAAATAAATGCATGCTTCACCACAAATTATGGTAAATACATAAAAGTGTTAAGCATAACTGTTACTCATAGATGTAAGGACCATTATGCCAAAATTATAATAAGCATATCACTCTGATCACCATCGCTTGGTCAGAGCATGTCATCATGCCAGCCCAGATTCAAGAGTGGAAATACACTCCACCTCATGGGGGCAGTGTGTGGAGTCGTGTTGTATCCAGCCCCCCGCACTGCTCTCCATTCTGGGGATAACTGATCAAACGCTGTTGGTGGTGCTTCGCCTAGTAAATACATTGTGGTGGTTGGGGCTTTTAAACAATTATGTCTTGTATGGAAACTCTCTGTACTTTCTGCTCAGTTTTTGTGTAAACCTAAAACTTCTCTAAAAAATAGTCTATTAACTAAAAACTTTTGTATTTGTTCTTTAAATTATAATGCTCATTGTGAAAAGTTCAGATCATACATAAATGTTTAAAATTAAAACGGAAGTTAGAGGATCTTTACTAGCTCTCCAATCCCATATTCTTCGATTTGTATTACCAATATTTAAAAGTCCAAAGTGCATGTTTAACTTATTTCTTAGAAGTATTTTCTATGTATATGCAGGTATACAAACACCTAATTTTCAAAAACAAAAACAGTATCAGGTCCTTCCTAACATGCTGCAGCATGCATTCTCTGTCCATGTGGGTCATTCTCCGTCCATGTGGGTCATTCTCCGTCCACGTGGGTCATTCTCCGTCCATGTGGGTCATTCTCCATCCACGTGGGTCATTCTCTGTCCATGTGGGTCATTCTCCGTCCATGTGGTTTTCCTTATTCTTTTCATGAATACAGATCTCCTGGAAGATGGCATAAACAGGACACTTTAATTGCTGTCTGTGCATTTCCTCGACAGAGTCAAGATTAAAGTTTAATTTTTCTGGTTATAAAAATTCATGTTCAGTCTAAATAAGCTAAAAAACACAGAATTTATGAAAAATAGGAATTATAGTATATATGTAGTTTTTATCCTGTTTTCTACTTAATATATTTTGAACATTTTCTTATAATGTCACATAATCTTCAAAAACATGATGAAAACAATATTTTTTTCTGATTATAAAAGTATATACTCATCATAAAAAATTGAAAATGAGGAGAAATATAAAAATTGCCCATAATCTACCCCCCAGAGTAACTACTGTAAACATTTGGTATATTTTCTTTGTCGTTTTCCTATATATATATATAAAATCATTTTTTCATTCAGCATTATATTGTGAATTCCATGTCATTAAATGGTCTTTAGAAACAATTATTTTTAATGGCTATATTTTCAATTTTAGGCATTTAGGTTGTTTAAAATTTTTTTACTTTGATAAATAATGTTACGATGTATATCATTGGGCATAAATACTTGCGTCTACCTCTGCTTATTTCATTAGATTACATTCGTAGCAATGGGGTAATTTAGTCAAAGAATAAGAACATATTTCAAGTTCTTGATGGATATTACCAAATTGTTTTTCAGAAAGCTTGCCCTTCTGTATATGAACGAGCTTTAGGTATTATTTAAAAATATTTTGCATGTGTTATTTTGAATTCTGTTCTTCTCCTGTAAGCTTCACACTTGAGCCTTTTCTCCTAACTTAATTCTTCATAGACACAACGGCAAGCGGCTGCAGCATTAAACTGTGTGCTCCTCTGCTTTCCGTCTACTGCGTGCCTCACTCTGGATCAGGATTAAGCTCAGCTCCTCCATTCTGACGTGTTGTCTTTTCCTGGTATAGTTTAATTGCCCAATTTTAAAATCACTCAAACTTTCTCCTCTTTTCTGGGATTTTGAGAAAATGTTTCCAAACCCCAGTTTCAGAAAAATAAAGCTAGCAGGAACATGCAGACTTCTTGGAAGATGGCGTAAGTGGGATACTTTTAAAAGATTGAGTGCTTATCCCTCAGCAGGTAGGCCGGGAGTCTGGCTTATAGGTATGTTTTGTTTAGTGTGCTTTAAAAATCCTAAAACAATAATGAACAATCAGGAGATTTTTACATAATAAACTTGCATTCTGACCTCTTTGAAAATCAGTAGAATTGGAGCACTGGGTGTGCATGCTCATGTGGCGGAAGCCACTGGAACTGAGCCCCAGGGGCTCCCTCTGCGGGGGCCGGGGGTGGGGTGTGGGGGGGCAGGGCTTGCTATCTCCACTCCACGTCACTCCCACTGCTTATTGTTACTGTTATTTTTATTATCATTACTTTTACACCTAGCCCACTTTGCTCATTTGCACGGCCTACCTGGTCCCATAGATATTTCAGTTCTTGTCCTTGGCGCAGAGCCTTTTTTCCAGTAACCCAGCCGGCCCTAAGGGTCAGTGCAGCCAGGTGACTTGTTTGAGCGCACACAGCCAGTGAACGGCAAACTTGTGATTCAAACCAAGTGCGTCAGTCTCAGAGTCCACCCTTGTTCTCCCACTGTGATCACCGACCAGCGGGAAAGGCCACAGGCTCTAAAATGTCATCAGTTCAGCGTCGAAAGAGTTCATTCTTATCATCTTCTGTGACTCACACTGAAAAGTCTTGGCTCTGCTGTTCAAGCAGATTGTGCCAACATCTTGAACATATATATGTGCGTGTGTTTCTCCCTTTCTCTTTCGACTTGTAAAAGGAAATTGTGTGACTTCTCTGCCAGATCTTGGTTCCCACAGATAATGAAGTCAAGTCAGCATTGCAGAATCTTCCCCCTCCACTGCTGGAAGGTAATCTGTAGAGAAGAAAAGATGCCTGAGGTTCTTATAAGATTGAAAGCTAGCAGAGGCTGGAAAAAACACCCCAAACAACCAAAAGAGCAATGATTGTCAGTCTTCATTTCAAATATTGATAGTTCTTCTCCTAGTGACAAGAAATCAGGGACAGAGAGGGGTGTGTGCATGTGTGTGTGGGTGTGCGCATGTGTATACACTATATATGTATGTATGATATGCATTACTTCTGTTACTAAAGCTGTTTCTCAGGACTTACCGTGTAGCAAGGGAGAATTTCACAGTTTTAGGTGTTATTTTTAAAAATGTTGTGAATTTCACAGGGGTCATTTCCTGTTCGACCCTATCACAGCCCCCCAGATCATGCAGAGTAGACATGGGTCCTATTTCACAGATGGGGAAACTCAGGGAGCTTCTTCTCTGACCACGGACAAGGCAGTCTTTCTGGTCTCAGATTCCACCAGCCCCTTATCTCTGAGGTGAAGGGGTTGATATTTTATGTTTTTTCCACCTCTAAAAGTTTATGATTCTAAGATTTTAAAGGCATGAACTTAGTTTTCTAAGCCTGAGAACTTTTTAACATGTGGTTGATGTATTATTTATCCTGTTACCTAGAATATATGAGGAATGAATGAAAATCTGGCTTACATCAAAGCAAAAGCAAAAACAAACACAAAAACAAAATATTGACATAGCTGTCTACATAAAATTTTAAAAGGCGTTTATGGAGAAACTTCCAGAAACAACATTAAAGGGCAAAGATTAAACTGGAAAAATATTTTTAAAAATATACTGTTACAGGCTGGGGCCGGCCCCATGGCCGAGTAGTTAAGTTCGTGTGCTCCGCAGCGGGCGGCCCAGTGTTTCGTTGGTTCGAATCCTGGGCGCGGACATGGCACTGCTCGTCAGGCCACGCTGAGGCGGCATCCCACATGCTACAACTAGAAGGACCCAAAACTAAAATATACAACTATGTACCGGGGGGCTTTGGGGAGAAAAAGCAAAAAAAAAATAAAATCTTAAAAACTAAATAAATAAAAAAATAAAAGATTCCTATTTAAAAAAATGTATATATATATATACTGTTACAGGGGGCCAGCCCAGTGGCACAGCGGTTAAGTGTGCACGTTGCACTTCTGCAGCCCAGTGTTCACTGGTTCGGATCCCGGGTGCAGACATGGCACCTCTTGGCAAACCATGCTGTGGCAGGCGTCCCACATATAAAGTAGAGAAAGATGGGCATGGATGTTAGCTCAGGGCCAGTCTTTCTCAGCGAAAAGAGGAGTATTGGCAGCAGTTAGCTCAGGGCTAATCTTCCTCAAAAAGAAAAAAAAATAATGTTACAAAAGGTTAGTATAAAATACTCAAAAAGTGCATAAGAAAAGGATGAACACTACAACTGCAAAGGGGCAAAGGTCATGAATTAAAGATTCACAAAAGTAAAATACAAGTGAACAATCAACACGGAAGTGATAGCCAGACTTCTGATGAGGATCATACACACAGGAATGAGATACTGCTTTCTACCTGTCGTACTGGAAAAGATTTGAAAGATTAGTATTGGTTGGGGCAAAGGTCGTCTCACACCCCGCCATGGGCGTGTAGGTTGGGACAACCCACAGTTTGGCAAACATAGGAAAGTGGAGCACATCTACTTCTAAGAATTAGGTCCAAGGAAATAGTTGTACAAGGATGCAAAGATTTAGGTACAAGGATATTCATTTGATCATTGTCATAATAGTGAAAAATAGGTGACCAAAATGCCCATGAGTGCATTTTGAGAGCAAATTTGTAATATGGTGTGTAATACTCTGTCATTTTAGATAATGATGTTGATCTATATTCATAGAAATGGAAAGATGTCCATGATAAAGTGGAGGAGAAACAAAATTTATGTAGAGTCTGATCAATTTGGGGGGTAAAAGTTGTATAAAAATAATTTGGAAGGACATATACCAACTTATTAGCAGTGATTGTGGCTATGTGGTAAAATTACAGTTGAGTTTTATTTCCTTTGTTTTCCTTTTTTGAATTTCTTTTTTGTACATATATTGCTTTTATAATGGGAAAAGTAATAAGGATATTTCCATTTTTAGAATATATTTGCTCTTATCAGTAGTCTGGGATGTATATTTTAAGCACTTTTAAAGAAGTGAAATGTCATGGGACAGATGTGGTTTTAAAATACTGGGTCATATCACTTAGAAAAATACTGAGAATTTCCATTTAGTGCAGTTGTACACAGATAATTAGAACTCTCTAACTGTTAACCTTTGGTGTGTGTGTGTATGTGTGGGAATTGCAAGGACATATGCTTTTCTCCTTGGGACTTCTGGTTTGTCTCTTAGTCTTGGGGAAAAGCAGGAGAAGTTGAGGAAATATTTCCGGGATGCGTGCCGAGTGGGTGCAGGGCTGGGCTCTGCGCTGGCCCTGGGGGCCGGCTGGACCACATGAAAGTGAGAGGAGACATCCTGGCACTTTACCCCTAAAAACTCTAGTATGCATCTCCTAGGAATAAGAATATAATGAGAATACCATTATCATACGTAGGAAATTAATTTTGAGTCAATGTTTCGTCACAGATAGTCTAAATTTAAATTTCTCCAATTGTCCTCAAAATGTCTTTTAAATCTGTTTTCCTCCTAATGCAGGATCCAGTCAAGGTCCACGTGATACATTTGGTTGTTTTCTCTCTTTCTTCTCTCTCTTAATCTAGATCTAAAACAATCTCCTGGTCTTTTGTTTTGCTTGCTTTTCATGACGTTATCTTACTTGAAGCATCCAGGCCAGTTGTCTTGTAAACATGTTCCATGTTCTAGATTTGCCTGATTCTTTCCTCATGATTAAATTCAGATGAACTATTTTTGCAGAATGCTGTGTAGGTGATGTGTGTATTTCTTACTCCATCACATCAGCAGGCTTGTCATGTCTTGTTGTCCCACTGTTGGGGACGCTTGCTACTTTTAAATGAATAAGAAGCTTTATTTCACAGAAAAAAAGTCAAGGGTATTAAACATTCCTTGTATTAGATTTTTACATCTTTCATGAGCACAAAGAAAAGCTTAAGAGGAAATATGCAAAAGAAAATATCAAGATATATACTATCTGTACTGAGAATATCAAACCCTTCCTTTTTCATGGAGAGAAGATACATGTTTAAGCTACCAGTCTTTCTCCCTGCATTTATGCTGGCAGGATGGGAGTTAGAGCTCATGTTCTCTTCCTGGCTGTTAGTGTTGGGTTGATAGCACAGGTAAATATGTAAGGCAGTTTTCTGTTTGTGCCATTGCAAGGCCTGAAGAGTAACACGCCCAAATACCAGCTCCCCTTTTCACTCTTAATTATTATAACAATATATTTTTAAAATCTAAAGCTTTATTTTCTTTCCTGATTTCGGGCATATTATCTTAGAAGAATTGAAGATAAGTGTTTTTGGAAAGGCAGTGTTTCAAATGCATCCTTTGCCTCTCCTCCATCCCCCACAAACCTCCAGTTGGACAACAGAACATGCAGAATCTTTGCTTTTACTTGCTCCAGCTGCCCTTGCTTCTTCTGAGGGGCCCCCAGGACGTGAGCTTTCAGGGTCCCGCTGAGATACAACCTTAACTTGTTTGAAACAGGAGTCTTTGTGAAGACTGTAGAGGGTAATTGATAATGTGGAGATGTTGATTCTCTTTTTCAGGGCATCTTTTATGACCAAAACTGTGCCTTGTGGAAATGAACTTCATAAGTTCCTCATCTGGGACACTGCTGGTCAGGAACGGGTAAGGAAACGCTGCTGTTGGCTTTCTAGGGAAAAGACCGAGATCAGTTTCTGAAGCCTTCTTTGTATTTGGCAAGATTCTCTTGGTTGCAAGTGACAGAAACCAGCTTGAAATTATTTAAGCAAAACAGGAGACATATTCTTCAGCTATGAGAAAAACGTGGGGGGGGGGGCGTATCTTAAGGCAGGGCTGAGTTCAAGTCTTCCAAACGCCTTGTGAGAGGCACCCAACCCCGTTCCTTTTTCCTTCCTTGCTCACCTCAACATTGGCTTCGTTTTTAGGCAGACCCACCTTCCTCCCTTCCCGGAGGGTGGCAAGGATGGCCTCATAAGCAACTCCAGGCCTGCATTCTACCACCTCAGCAAGCCTGTGAAGGAGAGCACCTCTTTCTCATGAGTTACACCCCACCTCTCCGAGCCTCTGGGTCTCATTGCCTGGTTTGGGTGGAGTGCTCCCGCCTGAACTTGATGCTGTGTAGTGTTCTGGGGGATTGGCGCGCCTACTGGGAGGGTCGGGTGCACGCTTACCCGAGAGGCACGGCTCCACCTGATCCACACGGCGGGAGGTCTGCTGGAGGTCGGGAGCCCTGGTTCCTCAGGGGAAGTCTGGGTTCTTTTACTGGAAAATGGAGGAATGCACTTTGGGTTACCAGAAACAGCTGATGACTTTTCTCTTATTCTTAGTTCTTTTTATTTGCTGAAAATATTTATGGAGAAGATTATTCATTCAAGCAGCTTGTGTCTTTAGATTTTAGAAAGTGAAATAACAAGTGCCAACAGACTGTCTGTAACAGGGAGTTTGTATAACAACTAGAGTGTGTGAGAGTTGGAAGGGGTAGCCAGGAAGAAGGAGCACAGGGAGAGGCAGTGCCTTGTCTTTACTGAGAGCTCCAACCTGATCACGACTTTCGTCAGAGCTGAGAATTATGCAGTTAGATGGCTGGAACTTTCCCTCGTCTGACCCAGGCTCAGATGTCGCCTTCTCCACTCCGCCAGCGACAGTGTCAGCGCAGCGTCCTCTCCCCTCCCTACTGCACTCGCTTCGCCTTTCTCCACAGCTCTTACCACCTTCTTAGATACTACTTAGTTCACTTACTGACTCCGTTTGTCTCTTTCTCTCAAAGGAAGAGAATCTGGGGTTCGGGATAATCCATCATTTTCATTATCGGCTCCTAACAAGTCAAGTGTATGTTTATGTAATTTTCATCTTATATAAACCCCCTTTTAAAACTAACGTTCCAGCGTTTGCAGATAAAGGTGTTTTAAAGACTCCTTTTTTTAAAATTAGGACAAATCTTCCGGCCTACAAATGCTAACCTCATTAGAACGTCTTGCATTTTGCCGCTGCGCTGAGCGCAGACGCGCGCACACCCGGCGCAGCCGCTGCGCAAGCACCTCTGTGACTCTGTGCGTTGGCCGTGCGTCCCGACTCCTGACACCGGTGACCGCCGGCCACGAGGGGCCTCCTTCTCGCCACCTGTGTGTGCTTTGTAGCTGGTCTGCGAGGTTTTTGTTTTTGGAGTTTTGGTTGTTATTTAGATGTAAGCAGAGAGGTTCTCCCGCTCCCTTTTTACTTTTGGCCATGAAATAGTTGCTTTTGCAGCTGCTTTTGATGAGTGCCCTAAGTCTTTTTTACAAGTGTCTTAGTATTAGCTGCTTCCGCTACCGGCTGACGTGCACCGAGGACTTGCTGTGTTCCCTGTGCTGTCCCGAGTGTCTTCTGCGTACAAAGGCATTTAGTCCTCTCACAGCACTCTGAGGTAGCGACCATTTTTATCCCCATTGAGGTCACTGAGGCACAGAAAGGTTAAGTCACTTGTTCAAGATCACACAGCCAGTAAAGCTTAAAGCTGAAATTTGAATCTAGCAGTTTGGGTCTTGAGCTTTATGGTTTTGTTCTGATAGAAAAACCATGCAGAAGCCATACAGTTGAAAGTAAAATTATCCAAAATTCCACTACCCAAATATTTCCACTGTTGACATTAGATGGCCATTGGTCAGATATCTCACTATGTGTGTGTTGATAATCTCATCTCAATGCGATCGTGACTCTTTCTAACCTGCTCTTTTCACTTGATAATATCTTGTTCCTAAGGGGGCATTCTGTATGATCTAAACAGAGTAATCGCCACTTACTTACCTCTTCTACTACAGTGTTCAAGGGGTTCACTGCTTTTGGTGAGATTTGGTACTCTAAAGTGACTATTGTAGTTTGTAGTTTGGCCCCCTTACTACCTCAAAGCAAAATAGCAATAGAAAATTTTTCATATGACTGTATTTCTAATTATTTGAATTGATTTTCCTAAAATTTGACTATTAGAGATTGTAAATATCTGTGACTATATTGCTATGCCCACTTTTGGAAGCATAGCATTGTATAGTAGCATGTATGTGGTCTGTTATGTCTATGTATTGCATTAGTATTACAGCAGACCCCCTCACCTGTGGGGGACACGCTCCAGGACTCCCAGTGGATACCTGAAACTGCGGATAGTACCGAACCCTATATAAACCGTTTTTTCCTCCACATACATACCTATGATTAAGTTTAATTTATAAATGGGGCACAGTAAGAATTTACAACAGTAACTTCTCTGTGTCATATCTGAATTGCCAGCATCACTACCCTTGCGCTTCGGGGCCATTATTGAGTAAACTAAGGGGGGCTTGAACACAAGCACTGCGGTACCGCAACTCCTGATCTGATAACCAAGAAGACCAACTGCTCAGTGACTAATGGGCCGTGGCGTCTACAGGGGATCCGAGGGACCTCCTGGGCGGGAGGGAACCGGATGGCTCAAGATTTCATCACACTACTCAGAACGGCAGGCAATTTAAAACTTATGAATTGTTTATTTCCGGAATTTTCCATTTAATATTTTTGGACCTTGGTTTACCACGAGTAACCATGGAAACCACAGAAAGCAAAACCTGGGATAAGGGGGCCTTGTGTATATGTTTTATTAGTGTTACGTGTTGTTATAGTTCTGAGTATGTGTGCCAGGCCCGACTCTGCAGTAGTGTTTCAGGGAAGAAGGACTAATTTTGGATGATAATTTCAGGTGAATGCTTCTAGAATCTAGATTTGTGGAGCGTGTGTGAGCAACATCTCCGTGGCCCTTGCAGTCATGCGATCTCTCTCACCCTCGAAGGCCTGCTGTGGTTATCCTCAGGCTGTCCTTGTCTGGGGCCCCCATGCAGTCTCACATGTCTCCAGGGGTGGCAGTTTTTCACTCGCTTTGGCAGCTTGTTGCTGGACTTAATGGTGCTTGTAATGACATTGCCTAATGTTTGAGCTAAAAATAAATTCCCTGCTGTGGCTTGTGCCTATTGCTATTTGTTCTGTCTCATTAATTGTCGGAGTCCAGCGCATTTTCTTATTCCTCCTTATCTTTGTAGAAATCTGCTACTGTTCTTCTGAGTTTTCATAATTATAAATAAACAAACTCTATTTGGATTTATGATTTGGTGATGGAAACTTAGATTTCTGTGTCCTCAAGAGAGGAAAATGCTCAACGCAGTGCTCTGCATGTGTTAGGCACTGTGTAGCTGCTTATTTGTGGAAGGACTGACCCATGTTCTGCCTGGCATGCACGGCATCCCGGCTAATGCCCCACTCACTGCCCCATACTAATTCGGTGTTATGTTTGCGGCACAGATTCATACTCTTGAAAAATCACTTTTCCCTGTGAGCACTGGAAATGTAAAAGGATCCCCCTTTTCCTCCCAGTCTTTGTATAAGAGAGTGTTCATTCTTCATATGCTGTCTTAATTTTGCTTTGCATTCTGCCATATACAATGGACATCTCATGATTCTTTCAATGGCAGATGGTAATCCTTAGAGTGCCTCCGTAAAAAAAAGTTTAAAAAAATTTAACCGTCTTCCAATTGATTGTTGAATCCCATTTGTTAGAAGCTTAACGTTGTCAAGATTTGTGCATCCAGCTTGTTGCTCTGAGGAGCTGCTGACGGGGAGGGGGCCCACGCTGGAGCGTCAGTGTGGGCTTTCGGGGGTTTTCAGCCTGTCCTCCTTCGATGAGTTATTGTGCTAGTTTCTGCTTCCTGCTGAGCTGTGAGGAGAACGCAGCAGTCGGTCAGCAGATGCCTCTGGCAGCATGTACACAGGAGCTCGCAGTGGTCCCCAGGGGGGAGAGAAGAATTTGTCTGCCCAGCTCTGCTCTCCTGCTTCCTGTTGGTCAGGGTTTGTGACGGGAGACGAGACTTCTGTCCTAACGTGTCAACACGCCATTCTTTCCCATTGAGTGTCCTTTTGACTTCCTTCTTTGTTTTTCTACTTAAACTGGGGGCTCGAATATCCCCATTGCTATTAAAAATGTCTCGTCAATAGGAAGTGCAACCTTCATTTCCTAGATATGTGCTTCCAAATCATTCTGTTTCTGCTTTAAAAAAAATCAGAATCCATAGGATAATCCATTAAAATGTCAGTAACTCGGAAGAATTTCCGGCTTCATTCTCTTGGTCTGATCCAGCAGAACAACGTTATTCTAAGACTCTAACATGGAAAAATAGATCATTTTATTCTTTTGTTTCAATTTGGTTAAAGTCAGTGTTAGAGCTGTCCCTCTCTCCTAACGCCTCAGTCATAATGGTTGTATTTATAAAGGCTGGGTTTCAAATGAACCACAGTCACAAATTCCACAAAGGAGAATCGATGGTTCTGTTACTAGAATAAAGAACTCTCCGTTACTTTAACACATCTGAAACTGAACAGATTGACTTCTGAAGTCAAGCTCATTATGTTATGCTTTTTAAAGGTGAAATTGGAGAACACATCTACAGACTAAAAAATAGGCTCCCTTTGCCAATATTTAGCAGTAATTATGAAACATTGAAATTAATAAAGTTAAAAATGACATTATGCAAAGACTTGTGTAGCAAATTACATAATTTATTATTATTGTCCTTTTTTGGTATTTTAAAAAATTTGATAAAACTTTGAAAATAAAAGAAATGCTAAGTAAGATCAAATTGAATAATGCTATATAGGACTGAGTCCACTGATATCACCCGATATAAGATTGAGCTATTGTAGAATTCTAAGTATGAGCTTGAGTAAACAAGACTTTATTTAGAATACAGAGTCCTATTATTAATCCTGAAAATCGACACATCACAGTGTGTGCAATTCTTTCTTTATCATTTTATTAAAAATACTCATACTTCTAGAATAGTGGCAAAAATATTATGGAGCTCTCTAGCTGAGGCGGCTCTGCTTTAGGCTGTGGGTCTGTGCGTCGGCCTGGGGCGCTCTGCTTGCTTGTTCATTCTGGGGTTGGAGAGGCAGCTACCTGGCGAAGCTCTTCTCAGGCAGAGCAGAAGCACGAGGGCCAAGGGACAGGCACAAGGCCTCTTAGCGCCACGGTTAGAACGAGCACATGTCACACAGCCTACATTCCATTGGCCAAGGCAAGTCACATGGCTGAGCCCAAAGTCAAGAGGTAGAGAGACACACAGACTTTAGTGACAGGAACTGAAAAGTTTCACTGGCACAAGTAGGGCATAGACTCATGGAAAAGTGAAGAATTGGTGGCCACCATTGTGTCCCCCAGAGGCCTCTGTTGGGTTCTCTTGCTCTGGATGCCTCAGAGGCACAACTTCTTTCAGCCGGAAGCTTTTTCTCAGACACCTCCCTCAGTCTTTGCCCACTGAGCTTTACTATTACACACTCCATGATCCACCCCGAATAAATTTCCTGTTAAGAAACCTGACACTGTAGAGATAATGTTTGACCTTCCATGGCTTTTTAAAATATATTCATTACTTCCTTGTGCCTGAGATGGATTCCTCTTTGTGTTGGAAAATGGTTTATGAGAAGAGCCTGATGAAACAGCTGTGGTATGGAGGTCTCTGTTTGCTTTTTCCTTGGCAGGGGAGCTCTTTTCCTGTGCACCTCCTCACCTGTTCTAGACTCACTCAGAGCTTCAGTCTCATGAGCTTCTTGTTTTCGTTCCCTGGTTCACCTCAGAAGCAGCTGAGCCAGGCTTTCGTCTTTTCTGGATAATCTATCCTGGAGTTTTAGTGCTTGAAAATCAAATTAAGTGATAAACGCTTTTGTCCACGTTTGTTTGTGTTGATTATTGGCATGTGGAATATTACCAACCTCTTTTTATTTTTTTGAACAGATATAATTCACATATCATACAGTTCACCCACTTAAAGTGTACAGTTCAGTGGACTCTAGTGTATTAAGAATTGTGCAGGCATCACCACAATCAATTTTAAAACATTTTCATCATTCCCAAAAGAAACCCTGAACCCATTAGCAGGCATTCTCCATTTCTCCCCAAGTGCCCCAGCCCTCGGTTACTTTCTGCCTCCAGATTTGCCTAATCCGGACATTTCCTATACATGGAATCATAGAATCTATGTTTTTTTGTGGCTAGTGTCCTTCACTTAGCATAATATTATCGAGGTTCATCCATGCTGTAGCGTGGATCAGTGCGTCCTCCCTTTTCATGGCTGATTAATGTTCCATTGTGTGGATTCACTACATTTTGTTGATCCATTCATCAGTTGATGGACAGTTGGGTTGTTTCCACTTTTTGGCTATTGTGAATAACGGTGCTATGAACATTCACTTACAAGTTTTTGTGCCGACATGTAGTGTTTTTTTGGATTTTTTTTTCAATGGGTATATAGCTAGGAGTGAAAATGATGGGTCAGATGGTAACTATGTTTAGCATTTTGAGGACCTGCCAAACTGTTTTCCAAAGTGGCTGTACCATTTTATACAAAGTGGCTGTACCATTTTATACAAGGTGGCTGTAGCATTTTATATTCCCGCTAGCAATTTGTGAGGTTCCAATTTGTCCACCTTCTCCCCCACACTTGTCTTTGCCTAACCCAAGGTCACAAAGATTTACTGCTATGTGGTTTTCTAAGAGTTGAATAGTTTTCGCTCGTACCTGTAGCTCTATGACCGATGTGTTGTTAATTTTTGTGTATCTTGTAAGGAAGGGATGCAGCTTCCAGATCTACAAAATCTCTTGTCCCAACACAATTTGTTGAAAAGACCATGCTGTGCCCAGTTAGCTTTCTTGGCACCTTTGTTGAAAATCAATTAGCCACAAATGTGACATTTGTGAGGGCTGAATTCTGCACACTCAGTTCTGTTCCTTTGATCGGCAAATATCTGAGGTCAAGTTCAGGCTTGACAAACATCAAAAGAAACTTTTTTGCTCTCTTTCCTTCTTTGTTCAGAGCCCTGGATCTATGGTCAAGAAACTGGTTTACTATTCATAGGCTGTTGCTAAAGTCAGAGGAAATTTTGACCTTCAGGAGTCCTTGAAGAATGGGGCCTCTTACAAACTCCAAATGAGCTGCTCTCTGTTTTCTCCTCCGCTTGCCCTGCAGCCACGGGAAGGAGAAACACCGCTCCAGGCACCGCCAGCAAACAGCACATGCTCGGAATCTGCTCCTGACCCGCTGTTGGAGGGGAATGCTTCACCTTGCTCTGCCTTCCCACAGACCCACTAGGGAGCTGTTTCCGTAGGAATCGCCCTTCAGTGGGAGATGGCAAATTCATGACTTTGCTTCCCTCCCCCACCTTTCACAAGAGAACAGTGCTTTTTATTAGCGCACATTGAGATCCTGAGAAGAGGACATTCCCTCCCTTCAGATCCCCACTGCCCCACTAAGGAGACAGATCAGAAGCTTGCGGAAACGGTGTGTGCTATGAAAATGAGATCAGCAGGTGTCCATAGGGCTATGCCAAATCAGCTACTTTTAGAAGAAGCCTCAGGAGTTACCTTTAGTTAAAAGTGTTGCAGCTGAAGAGATTCAGTGATATTTAAAAATTGGTGACAGAAACTCCGGAAGGAGAGTATGACAGTGGCATTCAAGAAGGGCGTCTGATGGAGCGGTGTGGACAGAGCGGGGAGCCGCCTCAGCTCACTTGTGGGTCCCAGGGTTGTGCTGTTTGGGGGTTTTGGTGTCAGGTAGGAAATCAGGAGTTCAGGCGCAGAATTGCCCTCCTGTCAGGAGGCCACTGACAGGAGAGAGAGAGGAAGGATATGTCCGGATATTAAAATAAATTTAGTAAGTCCTTAGGGAAACACTTTAACATTTCTACCCTCAGCCGGTGCGATGGGAAAGCCGGAAGTGAGGGAAAGGGACGGGGCAGTGGAAGACAAAAACAACTGGGAAATCTCACCCATGAGTTGATCTTCAGAAGCAAGGATGAGCTTCTCCTGCCTGAAGGGAGACCCAGCCCCTTGCCCCTTCGCATTCTGTCACAACAGACCTACCGTTTTCTTTGGTTCCCCAGCGGGCATCGCCCCCCCCTCTGTGGGCCTCCACGACGCCTGCGCTGCCCCCTCCTTGGGACGCGTGTGTTCTGGGAGGGAAGGCAACTCTGCCTGATGCAGGTTCTTCACAAGCGGAGCAATGACATTTCACTGGTCTGTATCTGTCTGAGATGCGCTAAGTAGCTTCTAATCAGGTGGCATTGTCTGTGCCGCTTGGGTTGAGGCCAGTTCCTGTTCTGCCACGTCTCAGAGGATGTGTGGCAAAGATTATAGGCAGCCTTGCAGGAGCCAGGGTTCCAGGGGGCTCTGGGCTTGCATAGTTGAGACTCTAAGAGGCTCTTTACCTGGTTGTGTTTTCTCCACCCCCTCCCTGCTTCTTTTTCATTTATGCAGCTAATTTCCTAAGTCTGGTTAAAATACAGGAGAAAGGGCCTATAAAGCATATGAATGTCATTCTTGACAAGGAAATTGGGCACACGGACTTTGGTTAATAATAGAAAAGCGTGCTCCTGAGGCACTGAAGGACATGTCCAAAGGGGGACAGCTGGAGGGTCTTCGGAATGCAGACCTCGCTGTTTGGAGACATTTATATCCAGAGCAGCCCTTTTGAAGGCTGCCTAACTCCACCCTTCAAGCCAAGAAAAATGTACAGTAGCCCCCTTATCCACGGTTTTGCTTTCCACTGTTTCAGTTTCCCACGGTTAGCCACGGTGTGAAGACGTTAAATGGAAAATTCCAGAAACAAACAATTCATAAGTTTTAAATTGCGTGAGATTCTGAGTAGCGCGATGAAATTTCTTGCTGTCCTGCTCCGTCCTGCCTGGGACATGACTCATCCCTTTGTCCAGCGGGTCCACACTGTGCCCGCCACCGCCCATTAGTCACTTAATGGTCGTCTTGGTTATCAGATCAACTATGCAGTATCGCAGTGCTTGTATTCAAGTCACCCTTATTTTACTTAATAAAGGCCCCAAAGCGCAAGAGTAGCAATGCTGGCAATTCGGATATGCCAAAGAGAAGCTGAAAAGTGCTTCCTTTAAGAGAAAAGGTGAAAATTCTCAATAAGGAAAGGAAAAAAGTTGTATGCTGAGGTTGCTAAGATCTATGGTAACTTTTCTTACAATATATTGTAACAATTGTTCCATTTTATTGTTAGTTATTGTTGTTAATCTCTTACTGTGCCTAATTGATGAATTAAACCATCATAAGTATGTATGTAGAGGAAAAAACGTGTATGTAGGGTTGGGTACTGCCGTGGTTTCAGGCATCCACTGGGGGTCTTTCATTGGATCCCTCGGATAAGGGGACTGCTTAGGGCAGGGCTCTTGTTTGTCTTCTTCCCCTTCTCTCTGTTTCCTACAGCTGCTGTGACAGATTAGCACACATTCAGTGGCTTAAAGCAACACAAATTCACTCTCACAGCTCTGCAGGTCAGAAGTCTGAAATGGGCCTCCCCGGGCCAAGACCAAGCACAGGTGGCTGCCTTCCTTCCTGGAGGCTGGAGGGAAGAACCCGTATGTTGCCTTCTTCAGAGACCGCCGGCATGGTTTGTGACTCCTTCCTGCATCTTCAAAGCTCTCCAGCATCCCCCCTCCACTTGTAAGGACCCTGCAATGACATTGGGCCCACCTGGACAATCCAGGCTAATCTCTCTATCTCACGCTCAGCTGGTTAGCAACCTTAATTCCATCTCCAACTTCACTCCCCCTTGCCATGTGCCATAACATATTCACAGGTCCCAGGAATTCAGATGGGGACATATCTGAGGGCTAGTATTCCACCTACCAGCTCCATTCCTTAGAACAGTACCTGTCATGATATGACATCAAGTGTTTGCTTCATAAGACTCCAGTGGTGGGGTGGGAAGTGAGAAAGGGTAGAAACAAGCCAGGGGGCCGTGTGCAGTGATGATCTTGAGGCTAGAGGATGAGAACATGGATGTTCATTATACCGTGCTCTCTTCTTGTGTATATGTTTGAAAATTTACACCATTAAAAGTGAAGAATAGATTCAATGCTATATGTAAGTAAATATCACAGTCCTGCAGTTAAAAACAAGATCCCAGGGCTGGCCCAGTGGCATAGTGGTTAAATTTGCACGCTCCACTTTGGAGGCCTGGGGTTTGCAGGTTTGGATCCTGGGCATGGACCTAAACACTGCTCATCAAGCCATGCTGTGGCAGTGTCTCACATACGAAATGGAGGGAGACTAGCACAGATGTTAGCTCAGGGCCAATATTCCTCATCCAAAAAAAAAAAGAAAGAAAGAAAAAAGAAAAACCCACATGTTGCCTCTGGCCACTGTGCGTATACCTCTGAAATTAATATATTATGTTGATTATACCTCAGTTAAAAAAACTGAATATAATATATAAAATGTGTAAAAATCTGCAATGATCAAAACAGTGTAGAGGCATAGAATCAAACCAAACAGTGGGAACAAGAAAGTGTGTCCAAAGACAGGCCAGGTACCAGCATGCCTAAGCACTCAGTGTGGGGTAAGGTAGTGCTTTAGATCAGGGCAGGGAGGACAATTTATCTAATAAATGGAGTAGGGAGGGAAAAAAGCTGGGTCACTACCCCCAAGACATACCCTAGAACACATTACAGATTGATAGATGATGTATAATGAAATAAACAAAATGTTTTATAAGAAATTATAGGGGACATTTATACAAATTTAACTTAGATAAGGACTGTCTAGGTATGACATCAACACATCTAGGCAAAAAAATATTAAGGAAAATATTGATATATTTATCACATAGATATTTTTAAAATATATTTCTTTTAACAAAGCCATGTTAAAACTGGAGAAAATGTTTTAAACATAAATGACAAGTAAATGCTTAATATTCTTAATATACAAAAAGTTCTTAGAAATCAATAAGAGAAAAACAAATTTAAAAAATGGCAAAAAGTATTATAAGAAACCCATAAAGATATGTGATTTGTACATTAAAAAAATAAGGAGGTAACATCTGTTACCTAACAAAGGGGTCAAAGAATGTGTTTATTTGTAATACGTAAGGTTAGCAAAGTGTGAGGAAACAAGCTCTTACACACTGTTGGTAGGGTTATAAATTAATTCATCTTTTCTTGGGGCCAAGTTTGCCCCAGCTCCTTATGATACGTAGCCCTGTGGCCCAGCACTTTCGCTTATGAGACTTGATCCTGAAATAGCCGTAGACGTGTGCAGGTGTGGATCTGCACGCATAGATAACACGATCTTACATCGCCATCAGGTATTCCTCATAACTTGAAATACCTGTGCTCTGCAGTAATATTTGCACTTACCTGGAATTAAAAAAATTTTAAATATGACATTCCCTGTTATTTGTTAATCTTTAAAAGCTGTGCTTATGTAAATACCCTTGGAATGCCTTTAGGGAAATGTGTATAAAGAGAGACAAAGTAACTCCAAATGACTGGGTTGTGCAAACAAGAAGGGTGGAAGATCTGTTGATTAAACAGGAAAAAGTAGGCAGGGAATTTTTAATAAAAGATGGACAAAAACACCCCAAAACAGGATCCCTCTGGCCGCTGTGTGGCCAGCGTGGAGGCCACTGCCATATCTAATGCTGTAGTGGAAGCTTCCGGACAGCCAGTCAGGGAAAGGTGACCTCGGCTCGGGAAAGCAGGGCGCACAGCGGCTCCGTGCCCGGGCGCCTTGGCGCGGGGACAGGCGCGGACCGAGTCCCTCCCGGCCCGTCAGCGGCCCCGCGGGCTCGGCCAGGGCGCGCTGGTGCTGCGGCGGCTGCCACCGCGGCGAGGTCTGCCCGCCGCCTGTCCTGCAGGGCACGTGCCTCCGAGGCGGGACTTCGCCCGAACAGAAGGGCTAAGGGCGGCAGGGAGCAAGGCAGCCTGCGCAGCGCGGAGGGAGGGGGAGGCGCGGCCTCCGGACGCACGAGCCGTGGCTGCGGGCGACGAGAAACGCCGGTGATTTAGGGACGAGGGGGCCGTAGTGGTGGACTTGGAGGAGATTCCCCTGCGGAGGAAGCTCTTCGATGTTAATTAGCGCGTTGAAAGAAAAAAAGGAAAGGAAAGGAAAAAGGATTCCCTCTCGTTGCAAAAGTAATATATTATGTTAAAATTTTTTAAAAAATAACTCAGAAGTATTAAAACAAGTGGTGGTCTGCCTATAATAGCGTTATTCAGAAGAGTCATTGTTCATAGTTTGGTATATAGTCTCCTAGCCGTTTTTCTCCTCAGCTTTGCATACTGTTGGGTTTTAGCCTGTCTGAGTAGGCATATCAGACAGGCCCTCTGCTTTTGTGTGGAGAGAGGGTCTACGTAAAAATCAGAAACGTTCTTCTGAATGGCACAGAAAGAACATTCAGTAATGGTTTTTCCATTCAACACTTGCCAGCTGAGAATGTTGGAATGTCAGGAATTTTCCTCTAGACTTGCCTCTTTGTTTGAATCCTAATGGCCCCCTGGGTGTGTTTTGGCTTCTGCCCTTGACTGTGGTGCCCAAGGTGGTCCTTGGGAGGTGAGATTCTGGGTTGTGCGCTGGCACCTGAGACAGACCTGAGCTCTGGGCACAGGCCTCCGTTGGCTCTCGGGCTGCATCGAAGCGACTCACCAGGGACAGAGCGTCCTCTGAAAATCATCATCCATAGCTGATCCCTGCAAGTTCCAGGCGGCGATGCCAGAGCATTCTGGCCGGGCTAACTCATCTGGCAGGGCAGAGCTCAGCTGGAGCCTGTCCTTGTTTGGAAACTTCATGTATTTTTCACCACTGCTCATTCTGGACATGCAGAGTTTTGCTGCTATGGAATTTATGATGCCGCAAACCTGCATTTAAGGAATTTTGCCTGAAGCACACTGGGTGGTCTGAAGCATTAGGAGATTTCCTGGAATAATATTTTCCATTGTGTGCTGAGTTGTGTGACACACAGGGTGGTGTGGAATGGGAAGAAGGGAGGTTTGTGTTGTGGGTAAGGCACTCAGAAGTCAAGAGCAGGGCAAGGGAGGGGTGTCCAGCCAGAGCCTGCCTTACCTTGGCCATGAGCATCCTCGCGGAGCTGGGAGAACCCCCGATCCCACCCCCACCGCCACCCCATTTTACACAATTTAAGAGCCAGCATGCAAACAGGCACAGGGCTCCAGGCTCCCTCTTGATACTATGCCCCTGAGGGTGCCCAGACGTTATTAATGCTACTTGAAAAAAGGCAAAAAGTAAGTTGAGAATTCCTAATTAAAACCTAAATAAATAGGTTTCTTTACTAATTGTCAGAGCATTTAATGTACTAATAATACTTTGTAAACCTCCAGGGGAGCATTATTACATGTGGTGTTTCTCAAACTTATTTGGCCAAGAAACCTTTTTTCCAAAAATCACCTCAAGGGCCCAGGGTTCTGCAGAAGACCTTGGGAAATACCAAACTGTGCCATCTCGCCTCATGGGCCATTTCATGGTTTTCAGAAATGAGTTTAATTGCCGCTCAATAGTCCATTGCATGGGTAAGCCAAATTTACATTTCCAGACCCCCATGGTTAGACATTGAGATTGGTTCCAATTTTTCAGCATTACTGATAATTCTGCCAGCCCTGGTGGTCTAGTGGTTAAGATTCAGCACTCTCACTGCCACAGCCCAGGTTTGTTTTCTGGTCAGGGCCCCACACCCCCGTCTGTCGGTTGTCATACTGTGGTGGCTGCATGCTGCTGTGATGCTGAAAGCCGTGCCACCAGTATTTCAAATACCAGCAAGTCACCCCTGGTGGACAGGTTTTGGCGGAGCTTCCACGCTAAGACAGGCTAGGAAGTAGGGACCTGGCCACTCACTTCCGAAAATATTGGCCATGACAACCCTATGAATAGCAGCAGAGCGTTGTCTGATACAGTGCAGAAAGGCGAAAGGACGGCACGGAAGGACCGGGCAGGCTCCGCTCTGCTGTACACAGGGTTGCTAGGAGTCAGAATCAACTTGACAGCACTAACAAGCAGCTGATAATTCTAGAATGAATTCTGGTTACTTTGTGACCATCTCTGATTATTCCCCTCAGAAGTGGAATTGTTAAGTCAAAGCATATGAACATTTTCAAGACTCTCAAAGTATATTGTCCAGTTGCTTTCCAGAAAGGTTATGTCCACTTATCCGTCTACCAGCTGAGGGAAGTGGGGGCAGGGTTAGCAGCCCTCTGTGCAAGCTGAGAAGCCTAAGAAGCTTGAAGAAGACACTCGATTCCCTCTTCTCCTGTAGACATCCAGCAATTAAAAGACAAGGAGACACACGCTAAGGACGTACACAGCCATTTCTTCTGAGGGCTTTTCACAATTCCCTGTGCTGCTTTTAAATGAGGAAATGCCACCTGAGAGTTATCTAAACACTTTAACTTGGTATTTTAGGGATTTTGCTGGATAGTTAGGGAAGAAGTGATTTTGAATTGGCATCTTTTGTGCTAATCTTCAAATAACCTTTCAAAGTAAGATTTAAAAAAAAAAGTTGTATGAACCTCCTGTGATTGTGAACTCTTCCCAGAAGAATCTTTTATGTGAGTGTTTCATCAGTCTTAATTCTGACTCTATGGAAATTGAATTATGTCGTGCTGAGTGTGGAGGCCAGTTGTGGTGCTTTTGTTTTATATTTGTGTGGGGAGAAGTGTACACATAGGCTAGAAGTGATTTCTCTTTTTGTCCTTCACAAATATTATCCTTTCGTCAATGCATTATTGGGTTTGGAACCCAGATGTGAACTTTTAACTCATTAAAGCCCCAAGTCCCTGGCAGTAAAGTCATTTAAGCGGCTTCACCAACAGATTTATTTCAAAATGATTCTGTTTGGAGGAAAGAAAGAACAAGGAATGCATTCTATACAGAGACCTGTTCAATAATGCGTGAGACCTGCACACCAGGGACCGTTTTAGGTTCTGCTCATCGTGGTGCAGCAGAAAGTGACCTCTGTCTTAGAAGGTGTCCACAGTTTGCTCCTGTTTGTGCTTGAGTCCACAAGTACCTTGATTTTTTGAGATATAAATTTTGTACCTACTTGGTGTATTTAAGTGGACCTTTTTTATATGAAGGCTATTTTGAAAAAATGGGCATTTTATATAATTGGGCTAAAAGGACGCTTTATATTCATTCCTTACCCTTAGTAAAGCAGGAATATTTCAAAAAAATACATTGCTTCTTCCTCCCTTTGGGCAGGAATTCTGATTTTATTTTCTATGTGTGGAGTGGATTGCCAAGGGAAGGATTAAAAATGGATTTATTGATGCCTAACGATTACACAGCATTGGGCAGTCAGTGAATATGGAAAGGCACGCGTGGCAAATGGCCTGCTGTCCTCCAGTGAGTCCTGGCGCGTGGCCACAGTCCTTCAGCTGGGAACTCCTGCGTTCATCCTGGGCTCCATCCAACCTACTCCTTTTACTGAAAACCACAGAGGTACCAGGGCAGTTTCCCTTCAAGCTGGAGAGTGCGCCAGGGTGTGGAGTTGGGGGGGTGGCCTGCCTCCCTCCATACACTTGTAAGTGCTGTGCTAGCATTCTTCAGTGCACTGAAGGAAACAGGGGGCTCGATGAGCCCCAAATTTCCAGATAGGATCATTTCAGTTTGGCAAGTATTTGTTCAATGATAAGTATTGCGTGGGAAATAAAAATGAATGAGTGATGGTTTTGTTGTTTGCTGGGAAACCTTCAGAATCCATCCTTCCTTCCCTCCTTGCTCCTTCCTCCACTCCCTAATAAAAATGGTGCCTTTTTTTTTAACTTAAAAACCATTTTATTGAAAAAATCATTGTACAAATTTATACTATACAGATTCTTATAATGAAAATGTACAAATCCCTAGAAATCCCACCATTAACATTTGGAGAAACAGAATAACTATACACACAGGCATACACCCACATACATTTTACCTGAAATTATGTTATGATACATATGCTGCTTTGGCACTAATTTTCACAGTATGTCAAGGATATCTTTTCCTATAAAGTCCTCACTATCATTTTAATGGTTTCAGAATATTCCATTATATGCATACACCGTTAATGAGTTCTCTATGCTGAACCTTTGTGCTGTTTTCAAATATTTGCTCCCATACACAGCATAGGGATGAGTATGTTTGCGTGTGTGAGGATCACTCTAGTATATGTTCCTATAAGTGGAATTGCTGGGTCAAAAATCTGCACATTTCAACTTTTGGTAGATATTACGAACAGTGGCTTTGAAAGAAGATTTCTCTTTTATTAAATAAAAATTATATATACTGATTTAAGGTGTGCAACGTGATGATTTGATGTATATATACATAGTGAAATGTTACTGCAGTCAAGCTAATTAGTATATCTTCTCACAGTTACCTTTTTTTATGATAAGAACACCTGAAATCTACTTTCTTGGCAAGTTTCCAGATTCAATACAGTGTTATTAACCATGGTCATCACGCCGCACGTTAGACCTCTAGAACTTGTTCATCCCACGTAACTGCAGCCTTGTCCCTTTGACCAACCTCTCCCCAGTTCCCTCCACCCCCAGCACCCACTGTTCTACTGTCTGCTTCCATGTATTCCACATTTTCGATTCCACGTGCCAGTCAGATCATGCAGTTGTTTTCTTTCTGTGTCTGGTTTACTTCACTTAGCATAGTGATCCTCAGGTTCATCCATGTTGTTGCAAATGGCAGGATCTCCTTTTCTTTTTTTAAAGCTGGATAATATTCTATTGTTTACGTATGCACCATATTTTCTTTATCCCTTCAATCATCACCGCACACTTAGGTTGCTTCAATGTCTTGTCCGTTATGAATAATGCTGCAGTGAACATGAGAGTGCAGATGTCTCTTCACGGTACTGATTTCATTTCCTTTGGGTATGTGCCTAAAAGGGGAATTGCTGGATCATGTGGGCATTCTGTTTTTGGTTTTTGAGGAGCCTCCATACTGTTTTCTCAGTGACTGTACCAATTACATTCCCACCAGCAGTATACAAGGGTTCCCTTTTGTCTATGTCTTCACCAACACTTTTTTGATAACAGTCATCCTAACAGGTGTGAAGTGATATCTCATTGTGGTTTTGATTTGCATTTCCCTGATGACTGGTCATATTGAACATCTTTTTATAAGAAAGTCTTAAAATACATTCCTGTGTAGGATATGAGAGTGCCACCCTTCCCAAATACACACCAAAAATGGATGTGATAAATCTTTTCAATACTTAATAAATGAACACAAGCCTCATCATTGCTTTTATTTTCATTTCTTTTACTGTAATTGAACATGTTTTGAATTTATTGGATATTTCTATCTCTTCCTCTGTGATTTATCTATGTTATATCCTTTGTCCGGTTTTCTATTGAGCTTTTTCTTACTGACTTTCAAAATCCCTCCACAAAATAGTCTTCAAATATATTCAACGATATTTAAATACATTCAAAGACTTATTCTTCAAAATATACTTGAAGTCTGCATGTATCCCCACAATAACTGTCTGTCCTTGGCATAGCCATCTATGCTGCGTAGGGGTGGATATTCCATCGAGCGGTGAGACTTGCTTTGTTCACATTTGGAATGAAGTTCACCCGTCTCACCATTTGCTGTGCGTTTGAGCTGGGCAGCCATCCTGACCAAGGGCGGGCTGCCCAGGGCCCTCACCGCTGTGTTTCTCATGAACGGCTCCGAAAGGGGCTTGGGATCTGTGCCAGTCTCCCCTTTTTCTCCTCTTGGCAAACATCTTTTTTCTTACCACTGTGTAATGCTAATGGGATTGCCCTGGGTCAATCATATTAAATAAGTGAGCAGTAGAGAAAAGAAAATTCGTAGGATGGCAACATTTGAAATAAAATTTATTTTTGGCCTTTGCCCAACAGTGAATTTCATGGTCTATAAACCACTAGCGCATGTGCCGTCAAGGAAGAGTATTTATTATCTATTATGAGCCCTGGGGAGATTCAGGATCCTATAGGGGTGGTGTAGGATAGTAATTTTATATTTAATTTAGGATTGCATAAAATGTGTCCCCTTTGGCCTAAAGCTCTTCATTGTTCCTCCGCAGTTTCATTCCCTGGCCCCCATGTACTACCGTGGGTCTGCTGCAGCTGTCATAGTGTACGACATCACCAAACAGGTAAGAGCGCCCCTTTGAACTCAGACGCCATCTATGGTGATTCTTTGTCCTCGAAAGACCAAAGCAGAGACTTGCCTGCTTGCGTCTTGCCAGTACCTGGCATGAGATTTCACACCATGGTGACTGGGGGTCATGAACACCACAGATTGAGTTTATCTCACCTGTATGTAGCAGCATTTCAAATTTATCTGCCAAATTAAATAAACAACAGTGAGAATTCATTTTTAAAATTGCCTGTTTGTAGAGGCAAGGTCATACCTGCTAGTGCTGTTCTTCAGAATGTCAGCTTTTTAGGAAAAGGAAAATTATTTTTAAGTTCTGCATGTTTTGTAATTATGGAATACTTATTTTCTATTAGTGTTTCAATCATATTACTTAAAATGCCAAGAATAATGTTTATGTATGCGTCATGTGCATATGATATAAATATCTTTTTGGTTATCACGTTGAGGATCTAGGATATCCGTCAACGATAACTGTAGTGGTTTGCTGGCATTTTTTCCCACTCCTGCAGTGCTGACTCAGTGCTCAGGACCTTTAGTTTAATGACCCATTGCTGTGGCCATCCCTGGGTTCCTGACCACTCCTACCTGAATGTGGGGTCTCCCTCAGCTCGTTTCCTGGAGGATGGTTGTGAGTGAAGGGCAGATGGGAAAACAGGACTCTAAAGTATGTGTGTATGCGTGTGTGTGTATATGCATTTGTTTCTTTTTCTTTCCTGAAGTAAGTATGAACATTATTTTAGTCCTACAACAGTCCTTATTCATGTTGAGCCAAGGCTATAATTTAAAGTTAATATTACTTATAGAAGACAATTACTAATATGTTTATCTTAACTTCATCGTTTCGATTTTAGAAAAGGAAACTTTTACAGGCTATTTAAGTATAACTTGGCTAGCATTAAATTTTGTGCCAAGACAGGGGTAGTATGTTAATCTATGTGAGTCTCTTGAAAATATTTTTCGTCATTAAATTACCATGGGTTTGTATATCTACTTGGTTGAAATATTACATTGATGGGTCTTTCCCAAGATTGATTTACACTTTTGGTTTAGGATTCATTTTATACCTTGAAGAAATGGGTAAAAGAACTGAAAGAACATGGCCCAGAAAACATTGTAATGGCTATTGCTGGAAACAAGTGTGATCTCTCAGATATTAGGTAAGATGCGTTTAAAACATTTTTTTCTGTTAATAGCCTCCACCCCTGACAGTCTGTGTGTAAAAAGCTGTCATGCCTGTTTTGTTAAGTTTGTTCTCAGTGTAATAATTTAATCCTGGTCATTCAGTTGTGGTGGTCAAGGTGGTATTTATTCAACCAGAGTAGAATTAAGGGGAAAATAATAGAGAAACACAAATTGGATGGACCAGCTAGTAATGAATATTAAAATCAAATCTCCTGTTCAGAGCACAGTTACATCCCTGACTCTAGATGTCTTTGGACTAAATGGTTTTGTTATCTTTGTTACCTTTTCTGTTATTTTTATTGTTACTATCACCATTTTAGTAACACTTTCATCTGGTAAGGAGAGTTAGGATTCTTAGCATTTTCCATTGCGTCCCTGCTTGTGTTAGTTCTAGACTGTAACCTAAGGATGGAGTCGAGGCTGTGTAATCTCAGTGTTTCCTTCTAAGATCTGAATAGGATGCGTTCTACGTGATCACTCTGGCTTTCTCCAGAGACACCGAATTGTTTAACTTCCTTTACCCGGAGACATGTTCGTATGGACCCAGTCCACGGAGACTGCAGATTTCATGATAGCTTTATCTAGCCTGAGAAGCTAGCTATTTTTACTAAATAAAAATGGTATAAAAAAGGAAATAGTGAATTTGCATTGTCTCCATTCTCCTGTTTAATTTAATTCTCAGCAATTCCAGTAGCTGATTTTCATAAAGACAATGACATCATGCTTCAGGTTTTGCTAATCCAAATATGATTGAACCAGAGTTTAATGAACGGTGAAGATAGATCTTCCAAAAGCTCTTAACATGGCCTTTGACAAATTGCTGTTTCTTGGGGATTTTGAAAGTTTTATATCACGTTGCATCAGGTTGGTTTATAACAACAGCCATAAACACCGCTTAATCGTTTGTTTTTCTGGGGGCTGGACAAATCTTTAACTCCCCAGATTTAGTCCAGATCTCTTTCTCTTTATGTAATCCTAAAACAGCTTACTCATCTAGAATTCCCAGCAGAGTGGCTTTAATTTTAGTCATTGGAAGAGGGTGGGAAGAGACCGCCTTTGTTGAGAGAAGGTGCTATCATTTGACACCATTGAATGGTGGTAAAGGTGCGACTTTAAGTGGAACTAAGCCTTGATGAAACAGACTAGAGAACCCAGAAATAAACCCCCACAAATAGGCTCCACTGATTTTTGACAAAGATGCAAAGGCAGTTCAGTGGGCGAAGGACAGCCTTTTCAACAAGTCGTGCTGGAGCCACCAACCGTCCATAGGAAAATTTTAAAAATCCACCTAAACCTCACACCTTATACAAAGATTACTCTAAAGTGAATCATAGACTTTAATGTAAAATGCAAAACTATGGAACTTTTAGAAAAACTCCTAAGAGAAACTCTTGAGGATCTGGGGCTAAGCCAAGAGTTCTTACAGCTTGACGGCAAAACATGAGCCATATAAGGAAAAGTTGATAAATTGGGCCTCTTCAAAATCAAAAACATTTGCTCTGTGAAAGCCCGTGTGAAGCAGGTGAAAGTCAAGCTACAGACTGGGAGAAAATATTTGCAAACCACATATCCGACAAAGGACTGGCATGTATGTGTGGATATAATATAAAGGCTATATAAAGAACTCTCAAAACTTAATGGTTAAAAAAAATCTGATTTGAAAATGGGAAAAATACATTTCACATGAGAGAATATGAAGAAGGTGAGCAAAGGCATGAAAAGGTGTCCAACATCATTATCCAACCTATCAGAATGGCTAGAATAAGAGAGTAATGACACCCAATGCTGGCACGTATGTGGAAAGACTGGATCACTCACACGTCACTGGTGTGAATGTAAAATGGCACAGTCACTCTGGAAAAGAGTTTGGCAGTTTATTTTGAAAGTAAATGTGCAATTACCATATACACAGCAATCACACTCTTGGGCATTTGTTCGAGAGAAATGAAAACTTAACGTTCACACAAAACCTGCACATGAATATTCAGAGAGACTCTATTTGTAACAGCCCCGAGCTGGAATCAGCCCAGACGTCCTTCAACAGGTGAACGACTAAGCAAACTGTGGTGCATCCATACATGGGATACTACTCAGCAGTAAAGAGACGCAGACCATGGATGCATGCAGCCTGGACGAGCCTCCAGGGGAAAGATCCTGGGTGAATAAGGCCAGTCCCAGGGGTTCCATAGTGTACGATTCCACTTACGTAACATTTTTGAAATGAAACCAATTTAGAAGTAGAGGATAGACGAGTGGTGGCCAGGGCTTATGCTCAGGGGTGATGTGAGCAGGCAATGGGGAGGAAAGTGGGCATGGACATAAGGGGGCAACACGAGGATCCTAGTGATGTTGGAACTATCCAGTGTCTTCTCTGTAGGGGCAGACACTCAAACCTACACCGCTGATACAATTATGTGGAACTGCACACACACGCGCACACACACACACACAAATACCAGTAAAGCCAGGGATATCTGAGTGGGATAGAGTGTCTCAATGTCAGTGTCCTGTCTGGGACATTATACTGTAATTTTGCAAAATGTTGCCATTTGGGGAAACTGGGCAAAGTACACAAGGAATCCCTTGGTGTGATTGCATGTGAATCTATAATTATCTCAATAAAAATTTCAATTAACAAAAAGTTGAATTAGATAAAAATAAATAAATATTAGAACAGTGGTATATGTGCATGTTATATGTGTTATGTATGATTAACTAAAGTTTCGTAAACACACTGGGCCAAGTGATGAATTTAACCATTCTCCGCATGCCTGACACAAACAAAAAGCAGGACAAGCATATTAAAAACTCCTGCTTAGGAAAGTGGGTATTGGTCCTTGCCCAGAATGTAAACTGTTTCCTGAGAGACAGGAATAGTCGGGTAAATGATAGGGCCTGCGAACCTAGTGGGCATCTGCTCTTGCTACCTTTCCATGGCAGTGGAATCAGGTTCTTGGTCAACCAATCTGGCTGCTCCAGATTCTGCCTGATGGTGTGATTTTTCTGGGGAGTTAGCCAAATCTTGACACACCAGACCTTATTTAGAGCTTGACCGTCTTTTATTCTAGTCCTAAAACACTTTGCTCTTCTGTAATTGCCAAAAGACTATATTTTATTTTTCATTGGGGGTTGGAGAAGGATAATATGTAGATTTGGCGCATGCCTGTGCATGTGTGTGTGTGTATGCATGTGTGTGTGTGTGTGTGTGTGTGTGTGTGTAGGTGGCAGCAGTCTCATCTAACAGACTTTGATTGTGTAAGCTTGTAAATTCTTAAGAGGAGCTATACTTGGCGTATTTTGATAGTGTCCTGGAATTTATGGGGTTAACTCTCTGAGCCTGACTCCGCCCACTGGAGGCATTTGTGTGCAGAAGTGCTTCGCAGAGGAGATACGGGTTCATTGGGTCAGTGTGTTTCATGTGCATACATGTTCCAGGAGATGGTATAAAGGTCTGACCACACTACCCACAGTGACAGGCATTCATAGGTATCTGCTCAGGTAAATTCCAGACTTCTGGTTTGGATTTTTTTAGGCTCCTGATCTTTGTGAGAGATTTTCTTGAATATCTTGAAGAATTCTAAACAAAATCTCTTTGTGCTCAAATTTTTGTGAAATTGGAGTAATGTGTAGTCTCTTTGAATCTGGGGCATGGAAGCAAGCTACAGTGGGTGGCACTGTATGTGAGAAGACAGTCCCAGGCTCGCACACAGTGGGTGCTCATCAGGTGTCACTTCCTTTCTTTCCTGCCTCTCATCTTCCTCCCCAGTAAAGACGTGCCTTAAAGAGAAGATCTGGAAACAGAGAGTGTGCGGTTCCCAGGGGGGGCTGGGAGACTGGGCTATCCCCTTCTCCTTCTGCTGATGCTGGGACACGGATGAAAAGTTGGGGACATTTTAGGGACATACAGTGTTGAAAGAAAATGAGAAAACCTTGACTGCACTGATGGTGCAGGGCTGAGGTCACAACTGACTTGAAAGCATAGACAGCTCAGAGTGGAGAGTGCGTCGTGCAGTTTGCAACCCAGGTGGCAGGAGAAGCGGACACAAGTGCTGAGAGGGGCAGGTCACCCGGTTCTGATCAAGTATCGTGAGGCATGGAGCTAGTTCCATGTGGCTCGAAGGAAGCAGATTTGGCCAGGGGTCTAGATGGAAAAGTAACCTTCTTCTCCAAAAGTCTAGGAAGCCCACAAGAGACTGCATGGCCTCGTCCTAGGCCCAGCTGAAGAATTGGGGCAAACGGGTTTTGAAAAGAAAAAACAAAATAAGTCACCTTGCTTCAGTAGTTTTAAAAGTTCCGTGAACATAAGAATCACATAGGGCAGTGGTTAAAAATTCAGATTCCAGGACCAGCTCCTGAGATTTTTTCATTCAATAGGCAGGGTCAGGCTGGGAATTTATGCATTTTTTTAAAGTGACTTTTTTTACAAGTGGTCCAAGGGCCATACTTGGAAAAGCATTGTCTTAGGTGGTAGGAGTTGATGATAGGGAAAAATGGGGAAGTCCTGGAGCCCAGTTGGGCATCTGTCCAGGTCTCTGGCTGCCCTATACCTCACCCTTCAGACTTCATGGAGAAGGGAAATAGCAGTTCATCTTTCAGGATCCACAAGTAGCACCATTGACCCATCATCTTGTCATCTCTTCAGAAGCAGTTCATTCTCTGCCCCCTCTCTTTTGCATCTCACATCAATAGTCATCAGAAGAAAAGATGTGATTGGGTTGGCTTGTCTCCATCTAATTAATATCAGGCTTCCCCTTGGGCCAGCATCTTGTACTCACTCACCTCCTGGATGGCTGGACTGCCTCGTATCCAACCTGTACTTGGTTGTCTTTGGCTTGGGCAAGGGACTGGGGTCACCTGGCTCTGGCGCTTTCATGAGAGGGGCTGCAGGTTTTTCAGGAACCATCTGCTTTAATTGGCAATGGGGGCAGGATCTTCCAGGTGTCAAGGTTAGAGGAGGACTCCTATCCTACCCCTGACCCTTCAGCCAGAATTACCCCCTTCATATTCCCTCATCAGCCTTCAAGGAAGCCTTGACCTGTAGCCATTATATAGAGTAATTTCTTGGAGAAATGACTCCCCCACCCCCAACCTCATAGGAGGTTTCACTTCTGCATTTCTTTTGCTTGATCTTCTTTTCCTCATTTTGAAGCCTTGACTCTGTACACACATCCCCTTTGACATCTCCAAATTATGAACTCTTCCTGCCTTTCTTGATGATTTGGACATTGGCCTTACTCTAATAGATTCTGACTTGACCTGCTCTTCAAGCTCAGGGGTCTCCTATTGGCTTTCCTCGGAGTTCCACCCCTCGCTGGTACCTTTAGGGCTGTGAAGGTATCAGAAAGGGTGAGGGAGGGGTCGTGTAGAAGTGCTGATAGGAGAAAGCCCCTCAGGCCTAATTTATTTTACCTTGTAAGTGGTAGCAGTGGGAAGTCAGCCAACAACAGTGATGGTGGAAACGAGGGGATTTTGAGAGTGAGGCAGCCTTCTACTCAGAGGTGGTGGGTAATGACTTGAAGGTGGCTCTTCTACTGCTGTCCCTCTCTGCCCAAGGTTCCTCCCATCCCCCATAAATACAGCCCAGTTGATAATCAGGGACTATGGAGTCCTCTCGCCCCTTCTGAGGAATGGAATTGTAGTCTCTAAGATTTGACATCAACACTTCTGGTATCTCTAAGGGAAACTCTGAGAGAGATTGGTGGGGCCACTGCTGGTGGTAGTCAGAAATTTTTTCCTGGAGTAGGGGTTGTACACCAAGAAAAGAACATCTGGGGGTGCTCTTCGGAAGTGAAACTAGGGTGCGGTAGGAGGAAGGAAATTTGTCCTGTCAGTTTTCAGCCATCTGATTAGCAAATAAATTTTGGTAGTTCTTTTGTTGCAGCAAAGCACTATGGGAAGTACAAGAAAAGAGAAGAAAGTCTCTTCCTCAGAGCTACTTACTTCTATTTGGGGAGCCAAGAGTAGTAGTCCATGTGAGAGGAAGTATCTAGTGAGTGGTCCAAGGCTGTGGGTAATACAGTTCCCAGCGTTATGGTGCAGAAAGAACAAAGGAACTCAGGGAAGGGAAAGGCTCCTGGATGAATGTGGCACAAGTAGGGCTGTTTAGGATGAGTCGGGAGGAGGAAATTCCAGGAAGGAAAGATAATGGACAAAGGTGTGGAGGTGGGAGGGAGTTTGACAAGTGTAATGGGGAAGGGAAATCAAGAATATCACCTGACCATTTGCGCTGGGGTGTGCGGGAAGACAGATGGCTGGCAAGGGCATGGTTTATGAATAGCTTAAAAGTAGGCAGAGGGGTTCGGGCTTGATGTGCGGGGCCAGGATGGCAAGCACCAAGGCTCCTGCCTCCTGCTCCCCGTGTCTCACACCCTTGGCACTGTTGCCCATCAGTCATGGCTCTGAGCCTGTTGTGGCCTCAGGCTCCTTCTTAACACAGTGCTTCATGTAGTCATCACCAGTTAAAGAGATGAAACCTATTTGCCAACCTCAAGGTAGGCTGTGGAGCCATCTGGATTCTTGAGCAAGTGAGGGTTTGTGCAATTTCCTGTACAGTCTAGAGCTAGAAACTGGACTTTGCAACCCAAGTGCCTTCTGCAGCTTCCCAGAATACACACCAACCAAGTCAGAAATCACCAGGCATCACTTTCAAATTTTTGGATAAAGTTGAGGTCTTTAGCAGATTAAAAGTATATTTGGAAATAAGTATTTTCTACTGAGTACACGAATTGCTCTCATTTCTTACATGTGACTCCAAAACTCATTCCAGTCTTAAAAGTGGGCCAAAAATGGGTATAGGAGTTTCTTTAAAATTATACAAACCAACTAAAAGAACTTGAGATGCTGGATAATAAAAATCCCATTTATTCCAAATACTAAAAGCACAAAAACCAATGAATGTCAAAAGGTCTGGAAATATCGTGGCCAGCATTAAAACGCACACAGCATTTTCTCCACATGAGGTGAGGAGGCAGGTAGAGTCTGTGCTGTTGAAATGTGTGCGGAGATGCGCCTCCCCGTGTCTCCACCTTCTGGTGCCGTGCAGGTGGCTGAGCCTGCCTCCCCATGCCACTGCTGGAGCAGGAGGGAAGCAGCTGAAGACTGAACCCCCTAGAGAGCCAAGCAAGGGCATCTGGAATCTCTCTCTCTCTTTTTAATTATAAAGTATTCTTAATGAATAATCTATGAGACATTTATGTATATTTTAAAGAATAATGTGAATTTTAAAGAATAAAATGAACTGTGTGTAACTATGAGTGAGTCTTCCCTCCCCAGTCGGATCCCCTTCTCTCCACCCAGAAGTAATCACCACTCTGACTTTTGTGACAATCATTTCTTTGTTTTCTTTATACTTTACTACCCACGTTTGCATTTCTAAACAATAAATTCAGGTTTGCCTGTTTTTGACTTTATGTAAATGGAATACCCTTGTATATCTTATATCATGACTTGTCTCTTGCACTTACATGCCTGGGAGACTCATCCTGGAATGTTAGCTGTAGTTTGTACATTTTCTTGCTGTTTACTGTTCTATTTTATGAGTGTAATACAGTTTACCTATCCATCCTGCTGTTGATGGATATTTGAGTTATTTCTGGTTTGGTGTTATTCTGAACATTGCTTCTTGAACATTCTTGTACATCTCGTAGTGCCATGTGTGGGCATTTGTCTAGATTCAGGTGTATAAGCGTTTAATTGCTGAGTCACAGGCTGTGCGCATGCTCAGTTTTACTAGGTAAAGCCAAGGTGTCCCAAAGTGGACACCAGTGGTACATGAGACTTCCTGTTGCCCTGCGTCCTCGCCAAGTCTTTGTACTGTCAGACAATAGTGTGTGGAGTGGTATTGGTAGTAGTTGCAGCTTGCATTTCCCCAGTTACCAATGAAGGTGGCATCTTCTTATGTATTTATTCGCCATTCCAGTTTCCTCTTATGTAAAGAGCCTATTCAAGTCTTTGCCGCTTTTTCTAAGGGGTTGTTTACCTTAATCTTGTTTATTCATAGGATTTTTAATAATATATATCTGATGCTATTCCTTTGTCATATGTATGTGTTGAAATCTTCTTCAAATTTGTTTTATCTTTTCATTTTCCTTATATTGTCTTTTCAGCATTAGAAGTCCTAAGAAGTCTATGTAATAGAATTTACCAGTTTTTTCTTTTAGCTTTTTTTTTGGTGGAGGAGTAAATCTTATTTAAAGATTCTTTTCATACCCCCAAGACCATGAAGATATTTCCCTATGTTGATTATCTTGTAAAAACTTGACGGTTTTGTTTTCCTATCTGTCTTTAAATCACTTGGAACTGATTTTAAATATGCAGTCATCTCGTTGGTTGTAAAGTCTGCTCTTTACCCACCCATGTGCAGCACCCGCTCGGTCATGTGTCACGTGTCCTGTGTGCGTGGGTCTGTTTCTAGGCTCTCCGTTTTGCCCCGTTGCCCTACTTAGTCATCCTTATACCAGTACCGCACTGACCTTAATTATTACAGCTTTAGCATTAGTCTTGGTAAATGGTCTGGACTTACGCCATGGTCTGGAATCCCTTTAACCCGTATTTGTTGGCCCCAGAAAGAAGACTCCATGAGGGTGTATGCTGTGGGTGCGGATGTGTGTGTGTTGTGGTCTGGTGGAGATTAGGGGAGTGTTCAGGCCCATTATCTGCATGGGGTGAAGATGTGTGTGTTGGGGGTGGTTATTTTTATGCCTGATTTAAAACAATATTTAAGTAAACTTTTTTTAGAATAGATTTATATTTACAGAAAAGTACAAAGGTAGTACAGAGAGTTCCCATGTACCCCCCATCCAGTTTCCCCTGTTGTTAATATCTTACATGATTATGGTACATTTGTCACAACTAGGGAACTAATACTTCACTCAGATTTCATTAGTTTTTCCCTAATATCCTTATTTTATTCTAGGATCCCATCCAGAATATCATATTAGATTTAGTTGTCATGTTTCTTTAGGCTCCTCTGGACTGTGACAGTTTCTTAGACTTCCTTTGTTTTTGATGACTTTGACAATTTTAAGGAGTACTAGTCAGCTGTTTTGGAGAATATCTCTCAATTGGGGTTTGTCTGATGCATTTCTCATGATTAGACTGGGGATATGTGTTTTGGGGAGGAAGACCCACAGAAGGAAAGGACCATTTTAATCATTTTATCATTAATTAAACTTATCAAGGGTTCATGTTATGAACATGACTTACAACTAATGATGTTGGCCTTGATGCCTGGCTGAGGTAGTGACTGTGAGGTTTCTGCACTGAGGTTACCCTCTCTCCACTCTCCTCACTGGGCTCTGTGGAATGAAGTCACTATGCACGGCCCACACGCAAGGGTGGGGGTTATGCTCCACTCCTTGAGGGAGGAGAGCGTCATAGACTGTTTGGAATTTTTCTGCAGGTGAAATTTGTCTTTCCCCCCTTAATTAATTATTCAATCAGTTATTTATATCAGTATGGAATCCTGGATATTTATTTTATAATTTGGGTTATAAGGCAATACTGTGTTATTTAATTCATTGCTCAAATTGTTTTAGCTTTGGCCACTGGGAGCTCTTTCTCTTGGCTCTTGTGTCCCCTTAACATATGCCTATTGTTTTAGTTTTTGAGCACTTCCTTACTTTTCGGCACAATAGATGTTCCAGGCTCGTCTTGTGTATTTTTGGCTATATCCCTAGGATCAGCCATTGCTCCAAGCAGCCCTGGTTCATTTTATTGGAGATGGTATTTAGAAGCCAAGATCTGGCCTGGGTGTGCTCATTGCTGCTGGGGTGTCATTAGGTCTAGGGTCTCTCAGTGAACAGAGCTAGGAAATAGACATAATGTATACTAACTTGAGTGTACACTCATGTCTATAATTATTTCTCTATCCAGCCATCTGTATCTATATTAAGATAAACATAGGGAGCCAACCCGGTGGTGTAGTGGTGAAGTTCAGTGTGCTCTGTTTTGGTGGTCTGTGTTGGCTGGTTCAGATCCTACATCACTTCTCAAGCCATGCTGTGGTGGCAGCCCAATACAAAATAGAGGAAGATGGGCACAGTTGTTAGCTCAGGGTCACTCTTCCTCAAGCAAAGAGGAAGATTGGCAACAGGTGTTAGCTCAGGGCCAATCTTCCTCACCAAAAACAAAACAAGACAAAAACAAAAAAAGATAAACATAAATTCATATTGATGCCTCTGACCTAATATAGAACCACATGGCTCATTCTAACCTTCTTTCAGGGCTGGGAAGGGATGTTTTAAAAAGTCATCAACTAATGTATGATTAAGCAGAGTGGTAATCCTTTGCTTCTGGAGATTTTGTTAGAAGATAAGACAATCTTTTCCCTTTCACTTTACATATTGCCCATAAGTTCCAAAGTTCAAAATGTAACTTCCATTAAGAATTACAGCAATCTCAGCGATTATTTTCAAATAGCACAGCATTTTCTTATATTTATATTCTGTTCACTTAGGCAGTGGACTGATAACAAGTTCATCATCATCATCATTATCATCACTGCCAACCCAAATTGAATGCTTATTATGTACCACACACAATTAGAAGTGGTTTAGGTTAATCCTCATGATCCGGTGAGTTACTATCATCCTTCCATTTTATCAATAAGGAAACTGAGGCACAGAGGTGGAGAAGCTTGTCCCAGGTCCTGTAGCCAAGAGGGTATGGGGCCTAGCTTTAAACCCAGGTAGTCGTCCCAGAGCTGAGTTCTTGACCATCATGCTATGTTTCATCTCCTAAGAAGTGCGAACAGCATTGAGGAGGGAGAAGAATTTCCAGTGGCAGCCCATTTGATTCTGCTCATGGGATGTGGGGCCAACAACTCTTCCCAATGGTTCTGTCTGGCCTCTTGGGACCAGCCTGAAATCTGTCTGGAGAAGCATATTAAGAGGCAAAGGAAGGGCCAGGTTTCCCTAGAGATCCTATGTTTTCTGCTCAGTCCTCATTTGATTCAAACTCTGACATTTTCCTTTAAGTCTGTGGGAGAACCCGACACTGCTTATTGGAACCTGACACCAGGAACTTGGCCTCAGGTGGACAGCAGTTACCGACACACATTAGGAAGCAAGCGAGGCCCCATGGAAACAGAAGTTCTTCCCAGGGTACCCATGTCAAGTGCTGTAACCATAAGCGCTTAGACCATTGTAAAGTGTTATTGTCCAATCAGATATTTACTGCGAAGGTGGTACTTATTCTTTGTTTTTTTAAAAAAGTTTATTTTGGGGGCTGACCAGCCCCATGGCAGAGTGGTTAAGTTTGCACGCCCCGCTTTGGAGCCCCAGGGTTTTGCTGGTTCAGATCCTGGGCGCGGACCTAGCACTGCTCATCAAGCTACACTGAGGCGGCGTCCCTCCTGCCACAACTAGAAGGACCCACAACTAAAAATATACAACTATGTACTGGGGGGTTTGGGGAGAAGAAGGAAAAATAAAAAGTAAAGTCTTTAAAAAAAGAGTTTATTTTAGTTTCACTTCCTCACAGGTAAACCAACCCATGTGTCTAGAAGAACCAGCATTTTTTAAACAGAGATTTTGCTGCTTTAATTATTGCTAAAATGGTTGCCTCATCTGTGTGTTACACACATATCTTGGATATTTAGGGAAAATACGAGCTGATGGGAGCACCACAAGGCCTGATTCCTCATTTCCGTGGCTGCCTGAGGGAGTGGGGGAGACTCAGACTGCTTCACGGCACACAGCGCCTTCGCAGACAGCCTGCAGCCTTCCTCGGCTGGATTCCGATGGAATGTTGTGAATGATTTCCGTTGCTCTTGGCTAGAATACCTTAAACATGTGGGATGGTTTTGACAAAAAATAATTCCACCAGACATTTCACAGCCGGCTCCTGCTCACTGTTGCCTGTCTACTTGCTCATGGCCAGCTTAATTGGCCTAAATTAGCTTGACCTTGGAAGGGGGAGGAGACAGTGGCTGGAGAAGAGAGTGAATGTACAGGGCAAACAGTTTTAAATGATGTCTTAACTGTTATATTCCAGGAGTTTGGCAGAATATAAAATGCTTCATGTTGCTCTAATGGTATTTTCGAAATATGGTGTGTGTGTTAGAACACACCTGACCCTCCAGAAGATTTCTTTTGGGAAGAGCTCATGAGGCTGCTACTCTTATTTTGTCACCGTACAGTGGTGCCCTGGGTATAGTCATGTTAATACAGATTTCCAGACTCTTGACCTCATAGTGTCACGTTATGAATTGGATAGACTGCAAAAATGTCAAAGGCAGTATTTTACAGTCCATCCCCTAAAAGAGCTATTCTCAAGCTTCAGAATGCGTAAGAAGCTGTTGGGAAGTTGCTTGCCCAATAGACCTTCTGGTTCAGTAGGCCTGCGGCACAGGGATCTTCATTTCTAACAAGCCGCAGTCGTCACTGGTGGCTGATGTAGGACACGCCTGGGAGTGATGCCCAAGACATTCCTGGGTGTCTCTGAAGGTGTCTAGAGGAGGCTTGGTTGCAACTGTTATGTGACAGAGAGGAGTGCAGGAATCTTGGGTGTTTGTCCTCATTTCATCTCTTTGTTTTTAGCATCGAGTTGTTTTGTTTTTGTTTTTTAACTTCTGTATTTAATTTTCCGAGAGAATGAATTTTTCTGCGCTTGCTCTAAGATACCTGAAAACATCTTAGGAGATGTGGTTTTTCTGCAAGTAACCTTCCATGAGCTCTTTGGAACATATGTTGTCCTGCCAACAGTGTACGAGCATCACTGTCTCTCCACACTCCAACACTGCAGATATTAAACTTCTCCATCTTAGCCAGTCTGATATGTGAATAATGTGATCCTCATTTTCCTGTCAGTTTCTTTAATTGCTAGCAGGGTTAGGAAAACCAAGATTATCTACTGAATAACTATTCTTCAACTATATGCAAATAATAACCAATTAGAAAATCAAATAGAGGGGCCGGCCCCGTGGCCGAGTGGTTAAGTTCGTGTGCTCCGCTTTGGTGGCCCAGGGTTTCACTGGTTCGGATCCCGGGCGTGGACATGGCACCGCTCATCGGGTCATGTTGAGGCAGCGTCCCATATAGCACAACCAGAGGCACTCACAACTAGAATATACAACTAGGTACCCGGGGGCTTTGGGGAGAAGAAGAAGAAGAAGAAGAAGATTGGCAACAGATGTTAGCGCAGGTGCCAATCTTTAAAAAAAAAAAAAAGAAAACCAAGTAGAAGTTAAAACTCTCCTATGATAGCAATACAAATTTGAAATACCTAGTAATAAACTTTTTTTTGTTGTGTGTGTCATTGTTAAAATTGTGAAGTTTTTTAAATCCTAAGAATAAATTAAGCAAGAAACAAGCAAGACCTACATAGATAAAAATGTCACAGCTCTCTGATAGGACATAAAAGAAGACTATTTTAAATAAATGAAAATCTGTACTTTTTCCCTGGATAGAAAAACTCAGTATTGTAAAAATGTCAGTTTGAGATTCTAGGCAAATTACCAAAATAACACTTTAAAAGGACAGTTTATTACAAAATAACCCTAGAATTCATCTAGAAAAATAAACAGGCAGAAACAGTATTGGAGGGACAAACGCCAGCAGTTATTGAAATATATCCTAATGATTCTGTAATAAAATGATGTAGCATTGTCATAGAACTAGACAGAAAAGCAACGAACAGAGCATAGAATTAAGAAATAGGGTGAAATATGTAGGATGATTCAGTATATGATAATGATGATATTTAAATAAGTGAAAAAAGAGATAGTTGAATAAATGGTTTGGCGATACTTAGTCATAGGGAAAAAATAAGAGAAAATAAATTCAAAAAGGAATAGGGCTTTAAATGGAAAGTAACAAAACCATGAAAGTTAGAGGAAGCAGTTGAATTTTAAAAATAATCTTGGAATTAGAATGAACTGCTTAATTATGATACAAAACTCAGAAGCCGTAATAAAGAATGTTCACGAAGTCTGACTATATGAAAACTTCCGTGTGGCAACAATATTACAAATTATATCCAATACAAATGATAAACTGAAAAAAGTATGGAAAATATTACAAAAGGCTCCATTCCTTAATATGCAAAGACACTTACAAATTAATAAGAAAGAGATTCAAACAGCCCAAACCAGAGTGTGCAGAGAGCATGCACAGGAATGTCACAAGAAATGTTCATGATCTCTGAAAAGTTGCACACCATCTTTGAATAAATAACTTCAGAATTAATGTCAGGTCTTTCTTATGGAGAAAGGACTTTAAAACACGATGGGATTTTACTCTTGGGGTGATTGATGGAAATTAACATATTTAATGAGTTAGCTGGTGTAGCCTGGGTTCCCCTGTTCTTCTATGGACCGGTGATGGCTGAACTGGGAGCCTTACCTGGGCCACGAAGTGAAAGGACTCAGTCAGAGGAACTTCTGAGGGCCTCGAGCTCTTAAGTAGTTGGAGCCTCCTTTTTACTTGTTTCCTCCATTTACATCATTTCCTCAGTCTTTTTGGCACTCTGTAAGAAAATGGTGTCATGCCATTGTCCCGGCTGCTACATCTTTGTAAAGATTTAAGTAAACGGTGATGTTCTGAGCACTTTGTAATGTCAACTTACTTGACATCTACAGTGGTTGTAAAGCATTCACCCTGGCCGGGAGAATGACCGGCCTGAGACCTGAGGGAAGTGGACATTGAGTGAGGGGCTGTTCACTGAAGGAGAACACAACCATACTTCTGTGGGCAGCACTCCTGAACCGCCTTTCTCGCATCAGGTACTTGCTAGGCCACCTGTGAAAGATTCGGACCTGAAAGCCGTGGCCAGAACGCGCCCCTTCAGCACAGGTGGGCTCAGTGGAGGTCATCTTCTCCACCGACATCCAGCAGGAGCCCACAGAACCGACCCTTGCGGGTGAAGCCCTGGGGCTGAAGCGTTGTTCTGCCTCAGCCTGCTGCTGGTCCCCTTCCTCACTGGTGGGGCTTCTGGAACGCCGTGGTGCACCTGTCTGTCCTCCTCTCTCCCTGCGGCAGCGGAGGAGGAGCCTGGAGAATTCAACAGCCCTGAAATTGGAATGAGTCAGCTGCCGTGTTGCCTGGTTACACTGAGAACAACAAAACAAGGACCCTTATTGGGCAGCACTGCCTGCTGAAAAGTCTGGAGCCCACAAGAATGTTGTTTCCTGACCTCCCTCCCCCGCAGATTGCCCCCGAGTGCTGTGGCCAGCTCAGGCCTCTGCCTGTGTCTGGGGCACACCACAGGCCACTGTGTGGACCATGCTGACACATAAGCTGATTAATGTCAGAGCCCGGGCCGGGAGGAGACCCCTCCCCGTTCGTGTGCTGTCACCTCTAAGCTTCCCTCCCCGCTCATATGGAGGGTGGGGGTGCCTCCTCCCCAGGCCTTTTCCAATTGATTCCTCAACACTCCCCACACTGCCCCTTAAGTCTGCACGGCCCCTCCTCCACCTGAGTCCTTTCTGCTGAAGGAGACTTGGGTGATTTTGTCATTCAGTCGTTCAACAGATACTCATTGATTACCTCCTAGGTGCCAGGCTCTGTTAGGATGCTGGCACACTAAAACAAAACCTTGGTCCTGATTTTAAGAAATCCACAGCCTGTTTTGGGAGCCAGACGGTTTCATAAGGGTGATAGTATTATGCCGGAATAAGCACAGGTATGAGGGCACAAGGGGAAGAGCATCTACCCTGGAGGAGGGGCAGTGAGGCTGAGCTCTCCAGGAGGCCACGGGTGGAATATTGCCAAGTAAGAGCAGGTGCATGACCCAGAAACAGACATGAGCACAGCAAGTTCCCAGAATGGCAACTGGCTTGGAAGGGCCGCAGCTCTGGGCAGGGCCAGAGAGCAAGAAGACCTGAAGCCTGTCCTGCGCAGGTGGTGGGTTTTATCCTGGGGCAATTGGAAGACACTGAATAATTCTGTTCACGGAAATACTGGATAGATTTGTGATTTTGAAAGATTTCCACGGTGTGCATGTGGGCAGTGGGCTGCAGGAGGCTGGAGGAGCAGTCAGAGACAACTGCAGATATTCATGTGGCAAATGAGGCAGGTGCCTGGAGGGGAGGCTACCAGGGAGGGTACGCAGGCTTCATTACTAGCGTCAAGAGTAAGAGAGGAGAAGCCGCTTAGGACGTCTCCATGGTCTCTGGCTTGGGAAGTAGTGGGTTTATGGGAAGGGCAGCAGATTTGTGGGGGAAAGGCAGTTAGCCAGGCTTCAACAAGTTACGTTTGTGAAGCCCGTTTGCTGTTCAAGTAGCGATGACCAGCGATCAGCTGGCTCAAGAGGGAGACGTGTCTAGATATAGAAGAGAAAGGATAGCGTCTCCGGCCCTCTGAGCATGTAGCCACGTGCCATGCACAGACAAGTCCATCAAATACTCTATTGCACAGTGTCCACGTTGGAGGCAATCTTCCATTCCCAATCCTGAGTGGTACTGCTTTCACTCCCCTTTGCTCAGCTCTTGACCCTGACCCTGACTCTGGTCTCTTCTTATGGGCCCTGAAAGTCAGAGTTTCCTTGGTAAGGGGACTATCGCGTCTCCCATGGGCTCCAGCTTTCCCACTTCTCCCTCCGTTCATGTCTGCTGGCTCTAGAGGGAATCCAGCGCCGGCTCTGAGTCCCAACCTCCATCCTGCCCACTCAGCCTGCCTGAGGCTGGCCAGTCCCACTGCTTTGAGGTGGGAGTAGGACTTCAGATAGTCAAGAAAGAAACCCTGGGCAATGCTGACATTGAAGGGTCAGATAGAATATAATCAGCTCCTTAAGGAGGGTGAAGGAGCCACTGGAGGAGGGCGCAGGTGGGGAAGGAATCCAAGTCTACGCTTCCCAGCGAGTTTGCATTAAGGCTTCTGGGTGATTTCTGGGAGTCGTTACTATCTGTATGTAGCTTGGTCTAGAAAGTCTAAAAATAGTCTTTACCATCAAAATTGACTGTGTTTATATCTTGGCTTGGGCAAGTAGGTTTCAGTTTACCTGTTTCAAAGCCTAACACAATGTCCAGCGTATGGCAGACACTTGATAAATATTTGTTAAAAAAAAAAATGAATGAGGGGCTGGCCCCGTGGCCGAGTGGTTAAGTTCGCGCGCTCCGCTGCAGGCGGCCCAGTGTTTCGTCGGTTCGAATCCTGGGCGCAGACATGGCACTGCTCGTCGGACCACGCTGAGGCAGCGTCCCGCATGCCACAACTAGAGGAACCCACAACGAAGAGTACACAACTATGTACCGGGGGGCTTTGGGGAGAAAAAGGAAAAAATAAAATCTTTAAAAAAAAAAAAAAAATGAATGAAAGTCACTAGATGCCATATCTCTTGTAATCATACTGGCACCTTCCAGCCTAATGGGTTTGTGCAGTGGGCCTCTGCTGAAATACAGCTGGAGGAGTTCCCAGTGGTCGCAAGAGGCTCCAAGGAATTACATTCTCACACTTCTAAGGCTCTTTTTTCAGATTGTAGTTGTAGCCTTTGTTCCAACAACAATTTTCCTACACCAACTGGGTATGCAATTCAATTAAATTCTTTTTTTTTTAAGATTTTATTTTTCCTTTTTCTCCCCAAAGCACCCCAGTACATAGTCGGATATTTATTTTTAGTTGTGGGTCCTTCTAGTTGTGGTATGTGGGACGCTATCTCAGCATGGCTTGACGAGCGGTGCCATTTCTGCACCCAGGATCTGAACCAGCGAAACCCTGGGCCGCCGAAGTGGAGCACGCAAACTTAACCACTGGGCCACAGGCCGGCTCCAGCAATTCAATTCAATTCTGACACTAAACTACCTGAAGTTAGCACAGACCTCACAAATTAAGGACTCAGTCTCACAAACTTGCCCCCCACTTCAGACGCCAGTGGCACGTCTTGGGTATCCCCAAGTTACCCTTACTTCTGCCCAACAGACTACATATTTGGAGGTTCCCATGACCCCCATCCCCCAGGTTTGATAGTTTGCTAGAATGGACTCAGAGAACTCAGGAAAGCACTAGACTTATGATTACAGTTCTCTTGTAATGGATGCAACTCAGGACCAGCCAGATGGAAGAGGTGCAGAGGGCAGGGCATGTGGGAAGGGGCAGAGTTTCCATGCCCTCTCTGGGCACACCACCCTCCCAGCACCTCTGTGTGTTCACCAACCCAAAGCTCTCCAAGCCCTGCATTCAGGAGTTTTTACTGAGGATTCATTACTTAGTCATGATTGGTGAAAACTCCAGCCCCGATTCCCTCCCTAAAGGTTGGGGAGTGGGGCTGAAAGTTCCAACCCTCCAATCGTGTGGTTGGTTCCTCAGGCGACCAGTCCCCACCCTGAAGCTTTCTAGGGGCTCCTGCCTGTCAGCAGCTCAGGTATGGTCTACGGGGCTCTTTATGTATAACAAAAGACACACTTCTGTCTCGGGAAACTTTGTAGGTTTTAGGAGCTCTTTGCCAAGAACCAGGGACAAAGATCAAATACATATTTCTTATGATACCACAGTAGTGGAAATATGTTTTGGCAGACCCAAGAAGGATTGGTCCTTCTAATTTCAGTTCCTGGTAGCGGGACTTTCACTGGCCTTCTAGACTCTTAGAGTGAGAGCCTGTTCCTTAGGAGGAGGCCCTGCCCTCCCCTGACTCCAGCCCTGACTCCAGCGTAGTGCAGTTCGAGAATAGTTTGAACCCCTCATGTTCTTTGTCCATAAACATGGAAAGAACGGCCTCTGGAGTATGGGTGCCAGCTGGGTGGTTGTGTTGTCAAGGCCTGATGGGAGCAAGGTGGGCAGAACCAGAGGCCATGGGTTAGACCCTGCCTCCACCCCAAATTTGCTCTGTTTTCAGCAAGTCATTTACTTAACAAGATCTGTTTCTAAACATGGGAGAAGTATGAGGACACACTTTTCTCATCTCATTTCAAGGTCCAGCATTGTAGCCTGTGAGGTAGTTAGCCCATCTCCATTTGCTGTTATCCTGAGGATGGATATTTCGGATTATGTTGCAAGTGACTTTGTTCTCGCCTTAATCCTGGCAAAACCTGGCCTCCTCCTCTTTGTCCCACAATGGGACTGCTGAGAGGGGAGCGAAGGAGGCCTTTAACTGTGTACGTAACGTCTCGCGTCAGGGTCTCTGAAGCCTCCTTGACTGCCAGCTGCGCCTCCACCCCACGCAGAGATCAGCAAGCCACAGCCTGTCTTATCTGTCCCACATTTGGGCAGAGATGAGCCTCACCTTTCCGTAAAGACTGCCAGGAAGAAATAAAACATAGAGTCACATGCCAAACTAAACATAAAAAAGCCCTTTTCTGAAATGTTTCTTAACGTAAAATTCATTGCCACCAGAAAACTTGTGTTTTTTAAATACCTGTAAGAGGCCAGGGCTTGTCAGTTAGAAACAATAAGGATGGTAGATTCAGGAGCGTAATTTTCCCGAGTGTGTCTTTGGCAGGAAAGAGTACGGAAGTACAGATTCCAGCAAGATTCTCTTCTCTGGCGTGGCATCTGCGACAACCGTCTTGCGCACGGTAGACTCCAGTCAAGCCCTCTCCCAGCTAGTACCTGGAAAGCCCTCTTCTCGTTTGATTTGGGGTACATAAAGAAGCTAAATGCCACACTACAATTTTCCCAGTAACTTTACAAACCAGCTAAAACTATTTCTGAGGAATTTGGAGGGCATGGAGGAAAGGGAGGGAGACGGGGAGACAGAGGAAGTCTCCTCGCCCCCCTCCCGGTTGCGTTTTTCTGTCCTCCCTTTTTTCTTTTCCTATAGCCGTCCTCCTAGTGCAGCATTGTACTCTCTCTCGCCGACGGGTTAGAGGAGCTTCCAGAGCCTTCTCCTCACTCCCCCACTCCAGTCTGCTTTGTGCGCGGCTTTTCCCTGGAATGCGGAGCTCACCCTGTCACTGTTCTTCGGTGGCCGCGAGGTGCTTTCCTGCCCATCTGCCACAGTTCCTGCTGGACCCTCTCTCTCGGCTCCCGTCCCTCTGACCTTCTCTACCTTCAGACACCATATCATTCGTTGATAAACCTACCTTTCCACCCAAGGCAGCGTGGGGTGCAGAATCGACTTTTACTCGTGTCTGGGGATGAGGTCACTCCCCTACTGTGGGTCTTTGACGGGCTGTTGCATCGCAAATTCTCATCTGTGTCCTCCCTCCCCTTCATGGCCACACTTCAGGTGACCTCCTCCCAGGCGCCTTCCCCGGGTCCATGGGTCAAAGGCATCTCTTTCCACCCTCCCCTCCCGAAGCACTTTATTGGCGCCTTTGTTATCCACATATTGCAGATGTTACGATGCGGTGGATTAGAGTGACCGTGAATGTGTTTGCCTTTGCTCTCAAGTAGATTCCAGAAGGCAAGGACTAGTGTTTTCTTTGGCACCTGCAAGAAAGACTGGCGTACAATAGCTGCTCAGTAAACATTTGTTGAATAAATGAATACGTTTCTGGAGGATAGGAACTGTGTGTTTTTTATCTTTGTATCCACCACAGTATCTTCCCATTGAAAGCAGATCAATAAATGTCTTTTTAGATTATTCATTTAAGTGGATTCATGTCCTGAAACCTTTGCGGGAACAGCCTTTTAAAGGTGAGAGTCCAAATAGGCCACATTGCATCATAGCCATGGCAGCTAACAACGTTCATTTCCAAACTTTCAAACCACGTCAGTATCTTCCCTGATCTGTAGAAGACGATATTTGAAAGTCTTCTAAGGGCGTACGAACACGTGCTTGCACACACATACAATTTCTTAAGAATATTGAGTCATCATTATGGGGAAAAAAATTTGAAGTCAATGCTAACTCTGAAAGCTGGAATGTACACTGCCGTACTCATAATGACTTTTCCTACTGTTCTGGAATTTTTTCCTTCTGTGGACTGGGGACGACATTTTATATATGCACATCTTGTCTCTGTGGATGCCAGAGACCAGGTTTTAAACTCTAAAAAGTCTCACCCATACTAGGTTTTCCATACTTCCTGAGCAAGTGAATTGTTATTATACAGGAAAATAAAGGATCTTTTTCCACATGAGCTTTTTGTTTGATCTGTTGGGGTTATTTATATTTTACAAATGAGCATTCATTTCTGTCTGTGTTTGGTTTCTTTTCCAGGGAGGTTCCCTTGAAGGATGCTAAGGAATATGCTGAGTCCATAGGTGCCATCGTGGTTGAAACAAGTGCAAAGAATGCTATTAATATTGAAGAGCTCTTCCAAGGAATCAGTAAGTACCTGGAATTTTTGGCTTACGTTTTATGCTCTGAGAGTAAAGGGTGAAATCATAGAGCTCTGAAGTGGAGCTTTTCATGTGAATTTGTTTGACGCTGTGGATATAAAACCTACAAGCATACGCTTGTTAATTCTGACTTATGTTGTGCCTCCCAATTCCAACTTTCCATAATTCTGTGCTGTAACCTGTTGATTCCATGTTTTGTGAATCAAAATATAGTAACCATGTTGCAAAATAAAATTTATTTTAATTGAAAAATTATGTCTTCAATAGCATCTTATGTCAGTGTGTGGAGGGGAGGAGAAATAAAATAGTCATCAGATATAGAAAACCAAAGTCACCCGTCCAGCTGAATGACTCTAGGCGAACAAAATAAGAGAAACTTTTAGTGATTTCATTTGCTGGTGATCGTCAACAAAAAATAGTATCCCCATCCACTGTGATCTGAAGTTGGGTATTGGGTGAAGAGTTGAATTGTAAAGGTTTTCCTCTGTCTGATCAGCTAATTAATAGAAGGTGACGGCTCCATCTCCAGTTCTGGGCCATGTTATGCTTCCCTTTCTTTATGCTGCTTCCCCATGAATTACCTTTATCTAAGATCTGTTTCCCAGCTGATGGCCAGACTTCGCCTTCGCAGCCTCTCTGGTAATGACGTTCTGTTCTGGGTGCCCTCAGAGGCTACCTGTTCTTTGGAAACTGTCCTGAGATGCCCTCAGAGCGTAATCAGGGACTTTGCAAGAAGTGTGTTTAGTGATTTAGTGAGGTCCTGGCACACAAAGTCCTGGGGTACCCACCTTAGGAAAAGTCAAACCCCTGAATAGTTGGCAGTTGTTCTCAAATATCTAGGCTCCAGACAATTCTAGAAGGAAATTCCAGAAGGGAAACTGATAGTTTGATCTCTCTTCTGCCTGAGGTCATTGTTGGCGGTGCTCTCAAAGTCAGAGGGGCCGCTTCCCAGAACAGATTTGATTTCCTTTTAACTGGTTTTGGTTCATTACTTTAGACTCTGAGAACCCACCGCAGGGAGTATTTTGTTTGTTTTTCTTGGCTTGAGGGGGAATTCACTGGGATGGGGAACTCTGGCACGACACAGAAATGCACCAAACAATGCAACCCAGCTCTCCAGAGACCCCGGCCCTGCTCACTGGGGTCCACACCACCTCCCCTTCTTTCCTCCTCCAGAAGGATTCGTTTTTCTGCTATTTCACCCTCTCTACAGAATGGTGTTCTCTGAGCTTGTTGACCTGAGTGGTTGAACTCTAGAGAGCTAGGGCTGTCATTTCATGTTGGAAACCCCATCTCCCAGACTCCTGTTCCTTGCCGAAAATGGGCCGTGGCTGCAGTGCCCTGCTGGGAGGAAACTGCTCGGCCGCCCTCTGTGGCTGTGGAACTCTGGGTGACGTCTAAGAGAGGTGGGCTTGAACTCATTCCACCCACCTCCTGTTCCCTTGGACCAAACTCATTCTCTTCTGGGGACGTTTGGCTTTTCTGGTTTGTTGGGCTAGTTGTACAGCCATGGAAAGTTTGGTTTTATTAATGGTTTTAATTCGTGAAGCCAGAGAGCTGCTGGTGACGGTGACGTCCACGCCACTCTCTGTGCGGCTCCTCCCTTCCCTCGAGCCCTCTCCCCAGCTGGCCCCTGGGAGGCAGACGGTGCAGAGGGCGGTGTGCAGCAAAGGGAGCACAGCGTTCCGTATCCTTGAGATTCAGCTTGAGGCTTCTGCACGAGCTAGGAGACTTTCTGAGGCTTATGCAAGTCATTATTAAAATAAAAAATGAAATAAGGACCTTAAAGAAGAAAACAAACCTAAGCAGCAAGTATTAATATCTTAACTTGAAAAGTGTTTCTTGGAGTGGTCCGGCCAGTAGACAGCCCGTCACACGCATCCGGTCTTTACAGCTCAGAGTGATGGGCACTTTGGATAAGGAGTTCCTGAGAATCCTGGTGAAGAGAAAACAAATATTTTGCTTAAAGCACCCGGTAATTGTGGCTTCCAATACTTAATTTCTCTGGAAGCCATAGAATACTTGTATCACCTCATCTTCCATATCAAATAAACAATTGTTTGATTCTGTTTCCTTATGCTTTGGTTAAATTGCCTTAGCAAAGAGCCTGTAGACACACAGGCCCTGCCAAGGTGTCTCTCCATATACGTGCTGTGAGCACTGGTGCCCAACGGCTTTTCTCCTTCAGGCAAATTTCTTCGGACCAGGGCGTGGCAGCCTGAATACAGGTTTGTCTCCAGCGCAGCACCGGGTACCTGAACATAGTGCAGCTGACGTTTCCTTTATTTTCCTTTTCCCTAGTCTTACGTGTATTCTTGTGCTCCTCCCTGAGCTTGAAATAGAATGAGATATTGCTGACGTCTGTGCTCCCCAAAGCTGTGTTCAGAGACAAACGTGCCTGGGAGAAAAGATGCAATAAGAAATCAAGAAGGGTAGTGAGAATAAAAGCCTTTTAAGAAGGGTGCGTAAACAAAATTAATTCATACTGACTTGGATAGAGAGACACCTTTCTCTTTCACGTACCCGGAGTGTTCATAAACCAGAAATGAGACAACTGTGCTTTCTGAATAGGAGTTAATATATTTTCTAACTGGAAATTGTTTAGCAAAGACTGTCTGTTTTCAAATACTGAAGCTACCCTCTGAGGATTTCAGGGCTGCCCTGTTTTGGGTGGTCTGTGCACAGGCAGCCCTCACACAAGGTGCCATCCTCTGCTTGGCGTCTGTCTGGGTCCCTTTTCTAAATCCCATGTTTGGAGCTCCTGTACCCCACTGCACGTCGCTAGTTCTCTTCCACGCAGTTCCAACCAGGGTTGTCCATTACACTTTCTTAGGTTCTTATGCCTTTAATATGAACTTTAAAGATTTGCCCTTTGAGTCAAAATATAGGAAGAAAAATTCTTGGCCAAGAAAATTATTCTACATTTGAGTTCTTAAATTGGTGTAGAAAAATGCACAGAGTATTCTGCTGTTTATTTATTACAGTGTTCAAATCAATGCCCAAAATTTTGATGTTCTTCCTTATGCATCTACCCTCTCAGCCTGTCTCCGTCATCGTGATTTGAAAGGCAGGGCGTGGAGCTCCGAGCTGGCGTTTGCTCCCGGGCAGGCTAGGTCTGCGTTCTCTCCTTTCCGCATTTGCTCACTCTGCGCCCATGTGTGATGCTCATTCCTGCAAACCTTCGTTCCCTCAACGAACGTTCCCCGTTCAGGTCTCCTCCCTTCACGAAGTCTTCATGTGCCCCGACTCTCACAATGGTTCCTCAACGCCTTTCATTTGAGGTTTCTTACTGTCTGCTCCATCATTTTGACTTGGAACCTATTCCCTCTTTAAATGATTCTCCGCGTTTCAGGTATTCATCCGTTCTTCTGGCGAGACTGCACGACCTCTGGAGCAGGTCTTATTCTGTCATACTAGCTGAGACTAGTAAATAGGACAGTGCCAAATTCAGGTTTTTGAATTTGCATCTTCAGCCTCATCTCTTGATGTTCCAGGAGATAATATGTGAGAGGGTTCACAGATCAAGAGAAGTGTAGTCACTTTTCTATGGGGACTTCAGGTTGGATAACACCAGCCAATTAGACAGGCCTAGTGTCTCTTCACTTGTGTATCCAACAAATGTGTCTTGTGCTCTTTGTGAGTCAGGCGTCATGCTGGATAGCGGGGACATCATGGTGATCTAAACAACTGACAGTTGAGTGGGGAGACAGGCTGTGGGCGGAGTCAGACAGGTGTATAATTGCACATTGTAATAAATGCTGTGAAGCAGAAGAACAAGGACTGTGACAGGTGGGACTCTAGATTGCGTAGAGGAGGTCTCCCCAAGGAAATGATGTTAAGCTGGACCTGGAAAATGAGAAGATGCCTGTGAACACCAGAGCTGAGTTCCTGAGGCAGGAGGTGGTGTGGTGCATTTAAGGAAGAGAAAGGAAGCCTCTGGACTGCAGGTGGGGAGCTCAGGGATCGTGCTGGGGGTTGAGCTTAGAGACTGAGCCAGGTCCTTGCCTGGCCTTGTAATGGGAAGGAGGGGATGCAGCTAGAAGCCACTCGAGTGATTTAAGCAGGGGGTGGCATATCCAGTTTACACTGACAAAAAGATCGCCCTTGGAGAATGTATCAGGAGGGGGAAAGCTTGGAAATGGCTCACCCAGTTAGGATGCTGTTGTAATACTGTAGTCCCCACTTATCCATGGTTTCCCTTTCTGCAGTTTCGGTTACCCTTGGTCAACCATGGTCTGAAAATATTAAATGGAAAATTCCAGAAATAATTCATAAGTTTTAAATTGTGCGCCCTTCTGAGTAGCATGACGAAATCTTGCTCTGCCCCTTGCCATCCCGCCCGGGATGTGACTCATCCCTTAGCCTCGCTGTATACGTCACCCCCCATTAGTCACTTAGTAGTCGTCTCGGTTATCAGATCAACTGTGCAGTATCCCAGTGCTTGTGTTCAAGTCGCCCTTATTTTGCTCAATAATGGCCCCAAAGTGCAAGCGTAGTGATGCTGGCAATTCTAATATGCCAAAGAGAAGCTGTAAAGTGCTTCCTTTGGGTGAAAAAGTGAAAAGTCTCGACTTAATAAGGAAAAGAGAAATTTGTATGCTGAGATTGCTAAGATCTATGGTAGCTTTTATTACAGTATATTGTTATAACTGTTCTATTTTATTATCAGTTATTGTTAGTCTCTTATGATGACTAATTTATAAATTAAACTTTATGATTTATCGTATTGGAAAGAACATAATATATATAGGGTTGGGTACTATCCGCACCTTCCGGAGTCCACAGGGGGTGTTGGACTAGGTCCCCCGTGAATAAGGGCGGCTACTTTAATCTAGAAGAGAGGTGGCTTGGAGTAGGTGGAAACAAGTGGACGTGAATTTCAAAAATCTGGAAGTAGAACCAATCACACGGGAGGGTGTGGAACGGAGGACACGGCAGGGAGAGGGACGGAGAGCACCCCAGGGCTCCCTTTCCTGGAAGGAGGAAGATTCTCACAGAAGCAAGTTCTCTCGGGGCTGGATTTGCGGTGAGCCTAGCAGACTAGATTCTGGAGTGGGAGGAACACAAGTTTTGGTTTGTGGATTTTAATTATTCAATTCAAATACTTTTTTTTTTCCCTTAACTCTCCCTGAGAGCAAAAAGAGGTGGGGCTGTGCAGACTCACCAGGAAAATGTCTGGCCTGGGGTGCGCCTCGGCCAGGCAGCTGTTGCTTTTACTTGAGTTAGTTGGAATATTGACTGTAGAGAAGAGAACATGAGGCTTTCTCCTGAAAATCACGTCTGGGGACGTTGAAGATGTTGAACTAGGTTTTTTGTTGGTTACTGTTAGTTTGAGAACAAGGTGAGAAATATTTGGTTTTTAAAGTGAGTATAATTAGAAGTACAAGAATGTTGGCTTGGAAAAATTAGAATAGGGTGTTAATATGAAAGACAGGAAGTTAAGACTTGTGGGCAGTAATAGTGTCTTGTTCTGTCATCATTTGTTGCACAGTGTTAGCTATTTTAAGTCCACTGGATTTTTGAAGTTCCCTAGGTAGTTACTTTTGGTTGGAGCCGGTTAAAGAAATTTGAAAACAAAATAAAACCTTGGCAGATTTTGTGATAGTATAGCAAGCTGTCAAATGAAGGCAGAGTTAGCCCTAAGGAACGAGGAAAGGCCAGGGACAAGCCTGTCCACTTTCTCTCCACCAAAAATGTTCATTTCACAAATACAGTAATAGGAGACATCTGTGAAGTAATGTGGTTTCAGAATATGGGCAAGTTGGATATCAAAAGCCCTAAACATACGTATCTTTTGTCCCAGTGATTGTAGAGAAGAAACTGATCAGGTGTGTAAAATGCAGTCATAATGTTTGACATCTAGCGAGTTCTCCTTCTGTGCTGTTGTTGAAATTGCTTAACTATATCTTAACTCATTAGAGCACCGTTTTTCCCTGAAACGGGCACTGTGTTCCTTCCTATTTTACGTGTGAGGAAACCGAGGCACGGAGAGGTTTGTAACTTGCTCTGGGTCACCTAGCTAAGAAGGGAGAGGGCCAGGATCCGGAGGCAGGCAGGGGGCTCCAGAGCGCTTGCTCTCCATTTCTAGTGTGTGTCACTTCTCAGTGCGTATGGTGGTTTATGGTGACATTATTCATGATGGTGAAAAGCAGGAAATGACTTAACTGTCCAAAAGTTGGGAAACAGTGTTGAAAAATTCATGGTACATCAGTGTAAACCAGTGATTAAAATGATGATGTAAACATGTATTTACTGAATAAAAGATAACTTGAGTGTGAAATAAATGTTACAGAGCGGTGTGAGTAATAGCCTGATTTCATAAAATATGAACTGTGAAATATATAATAATAAATTACGTATTCTTCTGGGCAAAGATTGGAAGGATACATACACATTAAAATGTTAATAATCGTTGTGTCATAGTGGTGAGATTCCAGGGAACTTAAGAAAAAAGACTTTATTATGGAAAATTTTAAACGTTTACAGTAAACCAAATAATATAGTGAACCATCATGTACTCATAACCAAGCTGGTTTCGTCTCTACCCCACACATCCCCTGCCCACCCCTTGCCTCTGTTATTTTTAAGGGAATCCCAGACATCATTTTATCTGTAAATATTTTCAGTATACAACTTTGTTTTACATAACAACAATTACATTATCACATTAATAATCATAATGCTATTATCATATTAATATCATCAAATATTCAGTGGTCAAATAGCTCATAATTGTCGTAAATGGTTTCTTTGCTTCATTTTACGGGTTATTTGAATCAGGGTGCAAATAAATTCCACACACAGTGGTTAGCTGATATGTCTTTTAAGTCTTTCTTTCCATCTTCCTCTCTTTTTTCTCCCTCATGCGATTTCTTTATTCAAGAAATTAGATCACTTGTCCTATAGAGTTTAACACAATATGGATTTGAGTTCCTTTTATTGCTGAGTGGTATTCCCTTGCATGAGTGAAAATTAGTTAATCTGTTCACCTGACATCTGGGTCATTTTCAGTAAGTTTTGGCAATTACAGTGAGGTTGCCATGAGCATCCACGTACAAGTCTTTGTGTGGGTACACACCGAGAGTGGAACTGTTGGCTTATCTAATAGGTCACATTTAACTTTTTAAGAGACTGCGAAACTGTTTTCCAAACTTTTTGGTTTTTTGGTTTTCGCATTTTACATTCCCACCACCCACGTAGGAGAGCTCCAGTTACTCCACATCCTCGCCAATGCTTGCTATGGTCAGTTAATGAAATTTCAATCATTCTAGTGGGAGTATGGTGGTATCTCCTTGTGGTTTGAAAGTTCATTTTGCACATGACTACTAATGTTGAGTACCTTTTCATGTGCTTACTTGCAATTCTAGTGTCTTCTTTGGTAGTGTCAGTTCGAATTTTGGCCATTTGTATTGAGTTGTTTGTCTTCTTACTGAGTTCTAAAGATTATTTATATATTTTGGATACATATTCTTTACAAATATTTGTTTTTCAAATATTTTCTCCCAGTCTGTGGCTTGTCTTTTCATTTTCTTGGCAATGTCTTTGGAAGAGCAGAAGTTTTTAATTTTGATGAAGTCTAATATGTTAGATTTTTTTTGCTTTGTGGCTTGTGTTTTTATGTCTTATAATTTTTAAATGTTAAAATAAAAAATTAAAGGGATCTATCCATACCATGGAATGTTATCCAGTGACAAAAAAAAATGAGCTAGCAGGCCTTGAAAAGGCATGGAGGAGCCTTAAATGCGTATTGCTGAGTAAAAGAAGCCAGTCTGAAAGGCTACGTCCTGTGTGACTCCAACTATATGGCATTCTGGAAGAGGCAAACTGTGGAGACAGTAAGGAGATCAGTGGTTGCCAGGGGCTTGGGGGGGAAGGAGGGAGGAGTCGGTGGAGCGCAAGGAGTTTTTAGGGCAGTGAAACTATGCTGTACGATACTGTAATGGTGACTACATGTTATTATACATTATCAAAACCCATAGCATGTACCACATTAAGAGTGAACCCTAATGTAAGCTATGGACTTTAGTTAATAATGATCAATAATGGCTTGTCAATTGTAATAAATATTCCACATTCACACAAGATGTTAAAATAGGGGAAATTGGGGATGATGGGGAGAAGTATATGGGAATTCTTTGTAATGTATGCTCCGTTTTTTCTGTAAACCTAAAACTGCCCCCCCAAAATACAGTCTATTAATTTTTTTAAAAGACAAAGAAAAAATGCCTTTGAATCGTCAGGAAGCCTAATGATTTTAGGATAGCCTAAGGCCCTCTGTGTTGAAGACATTTGGCATCTTGGACTACTAGCTGGTGGTGGCCTTGCCCCCTTCCCTGTCTGTTGGGGCATGGCCGTTCCTTTGCTTCCTAGACTTTGAACTTCAGTTTTCTTTGTCCCTCTCTTCACCCCCCACTTCCCGTCGGTTGTCCGTCCTCCAGGCGTCTTCCTGCAGTTCTCTTCCATCTTTGTTTGCTCCTTCTCTCAACTGCACCCAAATTCAGGCTCTCAGTCTCCCTGCCGGGGACTTCCTGCAAGCCCCCCGGCTAAATGCACTCACTTCCTGCCTCCTAAGCCCGTCTGGTCCCGTGGAGAATGTTAGCTTATTCTGCAGGTCTAGACTCTAATGTCCAAGATCATCTAGTAATTCCAATATTGTCTTCTTTTTGGCAGCAAAAGGACAGTTTAGAGAATGGCTTCAACTCTCATGCATGTTTCCCCCGCCCCCAATCTGTGCTCTTAGGGCAAAGTTCCATGGTTGTGAGTGACTGCAGTGTTCCATAGAGACCCCCTTTTTTAATGGAGAGGCTTGAAGGTCATTATCAAGAGTAAATACTGCCAAGTCCTGGTAAACTTGGTCAGTTTACTAATCTGGATGATTCAGAAAATCAAGATTGAGAAACAGAAGTTACCCAGCAACTGCCAGCACCTCTAACACCGAACAAAAGGTGGCCAAGCCCAGGAAATGCTGGAACTGGAATGAAAGGGGAGGACAGAGACAGCAAAATGTCAGGGACGACTCTGAGCTCACGAAGGAAACGGCTGGTCCACCACACAAAGAAAGACAACAGCTGCAGCTAAGCATGCTGTTTATTTGTGTTGCGTGCAAAAGCATTGCAGCCTCCGTCCAGAGCCATGATAAAATTGACAGGCTTGGAATTTGTTTTTGCGCAAATTGCATTCCTGAGAAATCATTTATAAAAACTACTTTTTCTCTGGGCTGTCAACTTTGAGGAAAACTGAACTTCAAAAAAAGGTCTTAACTTTTCCCAAGCAGAATCTTACACAATCCAAAGCTTATTAAAATAAACACCCTGGCGTAGGCTTGTACTCCAGGATGACTCGTTCTGGAGACTGTGTGCTCAGAGGACATTTTGTAAGAGGAGAAACACGCAGATGATACTCACAGCTTTTCAGATGTTTGTATGTATATATTTGTCTTATTCTTTGCCCATGTAACTAATACTGATTCAACAGTGTTCAAAGGTGATCATTTCGCACAGAGCGCTAGGGCTATTTTCCAGAACTATTCTCTTGTCTAAGTACATTTAACCTTTCCATAAGTTCCAGAGAACTCAGACCACAAGGTCAGAGCCCCGTTGTATTCTCACAGCGCTGCTGGCTTTCTTCTCTTTTTAAGGTGCTTGCCTCCTTGTTATGACCTGGCTTTCCTCTCTCTCTGCCTTAAAGTGTAAGCACTTCTTTCTTCTCACTGTTTGATGCCGGAATGTGTGGGACACCTCCAAGGTTGAGCGTTTCATGAAGAGCAGGATGGGTCCTGATCTTAGTAAGTGAACCCTGAGTGTCCACCACCGTGAGCCACTGGGGAGGGGTTTCACCCCCTGCAAACGCCGCTTAAGCTGCGCCCAGAACCCTGAGACAGCTGGGGACTCTGTTCATTGCCATGAGTCCCTTGCATATTGTAATAGCTGCCTATCTATATTGTGCAGGAGTTGTCAAGTGACTTTCTCATATTCTTTTTATAGGTGAGGAAAGGATGTCTTGGAGATATTAAACAACTTGTCCAAGTTCGCTTAACTGGAGTACTGACTCTCAGATCGCAAAACTCTTTCTGCCAGATGAGAAAAACAAAGTCTGAGGAAACTGCAGTAATTCTGTCTTTGAGAAATATTTTGTTCTAATAAGTGAGGTGTTCAGGATTCTGAAGAGAAAGAGAACCCGGTGTCTCTAAGAAGCCAGGTTCAACAATTGATTTAAAAATGTTGCTAACAATTTAAAACAAATAAGAGGGAGTCCCCCTGAGCTGTGACTTGGGTCTTACTTAATCTGGGGAGACTCCCCAGATATTGTCTCCTTATTGTCTACTGGGGGGAGGGGTGAAAGGCGGAAAGATAGAGGGCGAGGGGAGAGCAAGGCAGGGTGTTGGGGCTGCCTTAGCATTCCCATTTTGCTTTCTATATGCTCTTTGTCGCTATATTTTCACTCTACTTTTGTGGCTTTAATGAATATCTTATGTATAAGCTTTTTCTGTATTTGGGGTACTTGGAAGAGGAAAAAAACTTAGGAAAACTTATGACAGGAGTCATGTAGCACAAGTCACGTGTGGGAGGGCTGACGGCGTGCGTCTGTCCTGCTAACTTTAGAGTTGACAACATCAGAAGAGCATGAGGTCGATGTTAGTGTAGGATGCTGATTTTGATATTGTCAGAAATACCGACCAGTAAATAGGACTGTCTTGGTTAACTAGAGCAACAGCTTGCACCAATCAGAATTATAATTTTGTCTGAAAATATTTCAGATGCAAAAGAAAAATCCCCTCGTGCAGCACCTCACACATTCGGGAGGCACCTGAAATATTATTATCCTAAATAATTTAAATAATGATATAACTTGACACTATCCTCCCTCCAAAACACATCGCTTTCTCTAGAGGAGTAAGTAGCACCTGCTTGGCGAGATCTGATCCGAATGAATCAGAGTATTGGCAGTCATTGGGGACTTCCTCCTCTATCGCTTAAGATGGACAAAGTAGAAGAGGCTTTTTGTTTACTTCCTTTTAATTATGACTAATAAAAAAACACAGCCTGTCCAGAAGAGGAAAATACATACTTACATCTGTATTCGCTTCTGCATTAGGACCGAACTGTTTTGAGAATGGCCAGAAAAAGCTTTGGATAACTTTATGGGCTATGCAAAATGGCAGAAGCAACAGCTGCAGAATTATTACAACCTTCCCATCTGTTCGGTAGTCAGGTGAAGAGCTCTACCATTGATTTTGAATTGGGGATAATTGCCAGTGACCTTGATCTTTATGCTTGAGCTTTGATGGATGACCGTGCCACCCAATCGACACAATGAATTAATACCCTTGAAATTAACTATTTCTGCCCTTTGTGAAAATGTCCTCTGCCAGGGCATTTTAACTCTCTTTATTGTCCTTAGGTAACATCCACTTGCACTGAAGGACTTTGTCTTTGGAACTAATTTCCCTTCCATTTCTAATTACTGGTTACTTAGTAAACTGATACTGCACTAAACTAATTAGCTGGGGGGAAAAATCCTGCTTTTCGAGCTAGTGTTTCACGCCTTTTTCATGGCAACTAGAACAATAGCATAGAGAGCTACGTGTAGAGCAGGAGGAGCGCTGGCTCTGGGATGCCTCAGAAAATCGAGATGCAGGTCATCATCAAAGAGCCGCCTGAGGTGTGACCTTCAGCCTGGAGCCAAGGTCCTCTGAGTAAACTCGCGATAATCACGGCCACCACGCCAGCTTCACAGGATTAAGTGAGGAAGGTGCCTGTGACAATCCTTGAAAACTGTGAGGTTCTAAACACATATTTGTTACTTCCAGATTCCACTGCCTTTTTTAAAGACAGCTTTTTGAGATAAAACTCACATACTATGCCTTTCACCAATGTAAAGTGTACACTTCAGTGGTTTTTAGTGTGTTCACAGATATGTGCAACCATCAGCACAGTCAGTTTTGGAATATCTTTATCGTCTCAAAAAGAAACCACACACCTTTTAGCTACCCCCTCCCTAACCCTCCATTCCTTTTTACTTTTTACGTTGTGTATTTACAGAGACTCTGGGATAATTTTTCAAGTTAAATTTTACAGGTAGGATTACTTGTGGATGACATGAAAAATACTGTTTCCTGTGAAGAACGCTTCCCAGGGCTTTCCAGTTAATGTTCTAAGTGCGTTGGCAGGATGAAGGGTGGGGAGCTAAGTGTCAATAAGTGATATTACTAGGAAGATTACAATTCCCAATCCAACTCTATTTTAAGAAGCAGAAAAGACGAGCACGCGCTGTTATTGCTGAAGCCTCGGGTCCATGAAGCAGCCCATTGCAGTGGGACAGACGCGTGGGAAGCCGAGGGAGGGACGAGGCGCTGATGTTCGTGCCGAGAAGCGGGATGGGGACTTTCTCTGTACTCAGGAGCAAGGGATTCCAAGTCCAGGGACATTTGTAGTATCTGGAAGCTGCTTTTACTTTTCCTTAACTATCTAAACGCGGTTTGACGTCATGCAGTGGAGTGAGGAAGGAAGAGAGGGAGGAAGAAAGGAGAGGGGAAAAGAGGGAAGGAGGGAAAACGAGCTACTTCTGTAGCTTCTCCACTTTCTGTGTGACCCAAACCTTAGTGGAGGTGTTGAAGCAAGGTACAATCTATATGTGTCCTCCTTTCTGTTCCAGGTCGCCAGATCCCACCCTTGGACCCCCATGAAAATGGAAACAATGGAGGAATCAAAATTGGGAAGCCATCCACGCAAGCCGGCCCGCGGTGCTGCTGACCCGTGGGCCAGGGTCCACTGTACTGGAAGAAGCCAGAGCCCCCCGCCCTGTGCACTGCTGAAGGACCTCCCACCCTCGGTGGCCTGGCACCTCACTTAGAAAGAGTGAGCGCGCTGGCTTGGCATCCTGGAAGACCTGCAGGGAATGGGGCAAGATTGTCCCTGGAAAAGGGTTTTAGAAAACTCTGGAAAAATCCACCATACCACCGCAAAGTGGCCTTTAGTGTATGAAATGCACCTGGGAGGGAATGGATGTTAGGTAATAAGTATATTTGAGTTTTTCGTTAAAAGTCTTAAAATATTCTTAAATTTGTACGGAAGTCTTACTGGCTCATTGTGTGTGTGAGATTCTAAAGTGGAGGTCCACTCTGATGTCCTGTGTCCCCCGCCAGATTTCAGTAACTTCTTCAGTGCCATTGCCTTGCTGCCTAACCAGCCTTCATGGAAAGGTTAATTTAATTTAGTTTAATTTACCTTTCAGTGGAGTGTAATTGGACCATCACTCAAGCTGTGGACTTGAGCTGTTATAAAAGTGGAGAAAGATGTATTAGAAAGTGTTGTCTACATCTCTGACTTTTACTTGATAAACCTTTTTTTAAGTTTTGGTCATATGTAAACAAACCAAATCTGACTAAAATATTGCGTGTGATTTTGGGATTGGGAGGCCTGGTTTGGAAGACTCATTTAGTAGTTATTGTGTAATCAGTGACAGATGTAGGATATAAATATTATTCCAGACACCGCCTGGTATGCATTGCCTCCACAGTAACAAATTCCTACTTTCTTAGAGAAATTTAATGCACAGAGTATTATTTTATTAAGAGAATATATCGGGGCCGGCCCCATGGCTGAGTGGTTAAGTTTGCGCTCTCTGCTTCAGCTGCCCAGGGTTCGCTGGTTCGGATCCCGGGCGCAGACCTAGCACCACTCATCAGGCCATGCTGAGGCGGCGTCCCACACAGCACAGCCAGAAGGACCTACAACTAGAATGTACAACTATGTACTGGGGGCTTTGGGGAGAAGAAGAAGGGAAAAAAAAGGAAGAAGAAGATTGGCAACAGATGTTAGTTCAGGTGCCAATTTTTAATAAAAGTGTTTTAAAAAGAGAGAGAATATATCATAGTGTCATATCTAGGGGGAAAATTAACTAGAGGATGTTTGAGTCTAGACCAAAGGGCAAACATCTAATAGCATCAATTTATAATAGATTACAGGAAAGCCAGCCAGACGAGGTACCAACACCTTAAGATTCTCAATTCCAGATTAAGATTCCCAAAACTATAAAATTGGAGAAAGCGTTTTAGAAGATGCCAAGCTTGGGGGGTGAGTTTGGGGGAGTAACCAGAGGTCCAACTCTGGAGTGCAAATTGGCTGAGAATAGGCTTCGATAAAACCTTCCTTTTCAGGTTCTCTGTCTGCTCAATTAATTAAAGATATGTGAATCCAGTGGAAGTAAAGGGAAAGAAGGCATGAAAAAAGGGAAAAGCTTTTCCATGGAAAATTCAAATCCTATTACCATTCTAACTGTCATAAAAACCCAGGGTCAAGAAGCAGTTGATTTCCTAGTAGGGCTCATATCGGGAGGTGATTCTTAAAGGACATTTGGATCGGGGCCTCTTGTGGGGGCTGCAAGGGAACAGCCTCACGCGGCGTGGCAGCAGAGCCGATGAACCTTATTTGCCAGGAGCGTTCAAGGCCAGGCAAACATTAGTTGAACACCTACAGTGTAAAGCCATGAAAGAGGTAGTGAGCTGATTAAACCTTGAACTTTGAGTCACTCAGCGTGACCTGGTACTTAGAGTCCTCTCTCGGCTGTGCGCACCATGCTCACGGCAGGTGGAGACGCTGAGTCCACCATCAACAGAAAGCAAGAGTACTTGAGAGACCAGGGCCAAGTTTACACTCCTGTAAGTGGTCTGCAATCAAGAAAACAGGTGGAAATCACAGATTTAGGTTTTTTTTAATTCAAGAATATGCTGTCAATTTGATGTTCTAACTGCTTCACCCAGCTTGCCAGAGTAGTTGACAATCTTAGGATGTGAGGGCATATTTTTGGTTCAAGGGGGCCCCTTAGGTCTCCCAGACAGTACCTCAAGAACTGTTAGCAAGTGGCATTTGGATGTCTTGGCAGGGGTCCTTAGGGCTTTCTGCACATTGTCAACATTACTGACCTACATGATTCTGCTTGCAGGCCAAGTGATTACCGTGCCTCTTTCCAAAGTTAAAAAATTTGGGTTCCAAATTGAAATGACCTCTTTCTGGGTGACGTGCAGGCTTATTTTGGAACCCTTCCTCACCCAACAGTCCCTGAGAACCTGGGTTTATCTCTAGACAGCCGCTGGGTTGCCAAGCTAAGGTGGTACGCTCCTCAGCAGCCTCTGCAGCTCTGGGCCAGCTCTTCAGTGGTTGTGTCTTGCATAAAATAGCTGATCTTAACCACACACAGCCAGCTACCCATGAATGAGCCCCTGGTTTTATTTCAGAAGCACCTGAGGGTGTGAACCACTCTTACCTTAACTATTCAAGCCAGTCAGATGACAGAATATATATAATCACTGCTTGGAGCAACTGGTGTCAAGAGTGGATAGCGCTTGAGCACATGAGCATTTGCATAAACGCAGAGGCTTCTCTGAAGACAGGTGCTCCAGCCTTGTCCGCAGCGAGGCCATCTCATCTGCCTTTGATTTGTCTTGAGATTACTTTCTGGCTGTTCTAATATTGAACTATAACCATGTAATATTATGTAAAGGCCTGGAAATTACTATGGCTCCACAATGTCAAGGAGTTTTATGTGCTGTAGCATCCTTCACATCATTTTTCCAAAATTTACTCCTTTTCCTCTGTTTTCTTTCCTTTCGTGTGTGGTATGTACGTGTACATGTGTAAATATGATTTCATATTTGTTAGGCCAGCGTATAACCCCTTGCACTGGCCGCATTTGGCTCGTGACCGTGTGTTATCTAATGTAGGCGTGGGCTCTCCTAGGGGTTATCTCCCCATGGAAATCCCAAAGAGGGCACTGGGGTCATATAAATATTTTATGTAGGTACATAATTGACTTGCCATTTTATAGTAGAAAATGGTACATTAGGGTGCTGAATATGACGTTACCTTTCAGACCATAGAAGGTTGAAGATCTAAAGCCAAGCTTTAGCCAACAAAAGGGCTGTGCACCAATGAGAACTGAATTTATTTTCTGAGGGAGGTTTGGATGACTGAAATATTTCCTGTAAGATCAAGGAAGATGGCTTGTGATGGCCGACATTGAGCTCCTTCTAGGGGGCTCCACTTCTCACTGCTCAGCAACGCTCACAGCAAGTTGAATAATGAGCTGGCTTACAAATGAAAGCGCCCTAAGCTGTATTCAGACCTGTTAGGTATCCAGTTTACTCTTTTAACCATCATTGCTGAAACCAGACCCAGTGATCCAACATCATACTCTGTTGTGTAAACTCCTTTTTCTCATGTTTTTATAAAGAGCTTCTGTCTGGGCTGGACCCAGTTCTCGCGTATCGAAGACGCTGCTGCAGACCTTTCCACCTTGTATTCCACGGTAAAGCATTGCCCTCAACAGCGTCCAATTGTATCTGTTATTTTTGGTTTAACACACACTGATTCATACTAATAAATATTTTAAGTTTTACCAAGTTTGTCTTTTTCTTGTTGTATGTTCTGTTGAATCATTTTTTACAAATCAGTCTCCTCAGAATAAGAATGGTGAGTCCCTGTGGAAACTTGTGTGCCTGTACCTATGAAGACCTGTATAAGGATGTTCACTGGTACTGTTTCCAACAGCAGAACATCGGCTTCCCCTAAGGAAATGGATAAATAAAATGTGGCACAGCCACGTAATGAAAACTATAGGGTAATTAAAATGGATGCGAGATCTACCATGCATCGGTGTGTATCTCAGCACAGAATGTGGAATGCAGGGCTGCCATGCCCACATCCCCAAGGGCCACTCTCAGTGGTCTGTGTGAATGAGCCCTCAGGAGCTGTGCAGTGCACAGGCTGAGCAACAGAGCTGTGGCCCTGGCTGAGTGAATAAAGCAAGCTGAAGTACAAACATGTATAAACTTACACAAAACAGTAAGGTATGTTGTTTATGAGTGTGTGTGTGTGTGTTAACATAAAAGAAGAATTAGATAGAAAAACATCAGCTTCATGATAGTACTTACCTTCAAGAGGGAGGGAAGTAAACAACATCAGGGAGGAGAAAAAAGAGCATTTAACTCTCAGTAATTTTTATTTCCTGCTATAAAAATCTGAAGCCAATATAAGAAAGTGATAGCGTTTGGTAATTTCAAGGTGTGTGTTTTACTAGTCCCTATATTCTGCTGTATTAATTTTTTTCAGAGACAGGATATGGAGACAAGAAACAATGAAAAATTAGGCTGACTTTAAATGTGCTGGCGTGACTTCAGAAGTGTAATTGCCAATTTAGGGTACTCAGTAAGATTTCCGAGGTTCACTTATTCCCATCGCTCCACATCTCAGCTCAGCCCCCTGCCCGCCAGCACACACACAGCTTCTCGTACACACTGTGGACCTTATGCTTTCTCTGTGGAGCTTCGTGTGACACACAGATGACCATGGGAAAGCAGGCTGTGAGGAGGGAGGAAGGCAGTGCCTTCTGTTCTCAGAGTTTGAGTCGCTACCCAAGGCACGTGCTGGGAAGCTGCTTTCAATATATAATCAAACAAGGGAAAAAAGACAATCCACCATCACCAAGAGACCCAGTGTTCTGATTTTGTAAGAAAACAAGTCTTTCTTTTGCGTTTATTAAGAAATGGTTACCTATTTGTGACACTTTTAGAAATGTTTTTAGAAAGAATCCCATGATTGAATTAGGCAGCAAATTGTGTGCAGCCCAGCCCTCTCTGTGGGTAGCATTCTACACGGGGATTCCTGCCTCTCCTGCATCCCTCAGTCTGGCTTTGTCCCACCGCTTTATTTAACACGACCCAGGGTCTGGGGCGTCGTGCGCTGAGGTCCCCCAGTCCGGCTTTGTCCCACCGCTTTATTTAACACCACGCAGGGTCTGGGGTGTTGTGCGCTGAGGCACTTGGCACATTTTTACAACACAACTTTGTGTGGGGCCCTGGGGAACAGGCATAAGGAGTCCGGGGCTGTCCTCAGCTTGACCCTGATCATTGCCTGTGGCTGCTCTGGATGGTTCTCAACATCTGCTGTTCAGGCAAGGACTGTCCCAAGCAGAGGAGGGAGACCTCATCCTAATCTCTCGAGCATCCGTCTCCAGGAACGTCCTCCCTAAGCTTTCGAGACACTGCGGTAACCTGTAGTTCAAGTGGCTTCTTGTGAGGGTGTCTTCTCCCCTTCATTCCAGTGTTTATTAAAAAACCAAACAGATAGGGGCTGGCCCCGTGGCCGAGTGGTTAAGTTCGCGCGCTCCGCTGCAGGCGGCCCAGTGTTTCATTGGTTCGAATCCTGGGCACGGACATGGCACTGCTCGTCAGACCACGCTGAGGCAGCGTCCCACATGCCACAACTAGAGGAACCCACAACGAAGAATACACAACTATGTACCGGGGGGCTTTGGGGAGAAAAAGGAAAAAATAAAATCTTTAAAAAAAAAACCAAACAGATAATACCCAGCATTGGCAAGTGTCCTGAAAATGGCCACTCTCATACATGCTGGTCAGAGTAAATTGGGGCAGCCTTTCCAGAAAGCGGTTTGAGAACATGTATCTAAAACGTTTGAAAAGATCACATCCTATGACCCACTAATCCTGTTTTTCTATTTCTAGGAATTAATTTAAGTGTGTGTGTGTGTATATGTATACATACGGATGTATGCTATGCATAATACATAACACACATATATGTATGTATTGTATATAACTTATATACGTGCATATATTACTACATAACACATCCATCCAAAACTTAGTGACTTAGCAATAAACACCCATTATCTTGCAGTTTCTGTGAGCGGGAATTTGGGAACAGCTCGGTTGAGTGGTTCTGGCTGAGGTGAGATGTCAGCTGGGGCTGCACCATCTGAAGCCTTGACTGACTCCCTCACATGGCAGCTGGCAGGAGGCCTCGTTTCCTCGCCAGCTGGACCTCACCACAGGCTGCTCGTAACCTCACGACATGGCAGCTGACTAGCACAGGTTAATTAGTGATATGCACATACTGAGATGTTTGTCCCAGTATCGTTTATAACAATGAAAATTTAGAATAACCCAAATGTCCTATGATAGGAAATTAGTTAAATTACAATACATCCCTAAAATAGAATACTGTAATCATTAAAAATTACAGTATTATAAATGTTACTGGCCATAGGACTCAGAGGTACAAAACGGACCCCTTTCTTTTTTCCGTAACAACTAAATTTCTGCCCTGAACCCCATTCTGTCTAATGCAGAAAGCTGAATTTAGTCGCATCTAGTTTTACCTCGTCAACTCAGTGGCTTCTATCATTTTAGGCTTACACTTGTTACCAGGATTTAACCCTCTGCGTTTTCTTCTTGGGGAGTGTGAAAGGGTGGGAGGGATGCATGTAAGCTTCTAGAGGGCTTTTGTAGCATTCCTGGGTCTAATTGTCTGGTCACCAGGCCCACAAAGTGGTCTCTCTCTGTCCCCCTTGTCTCATGCACCTGGCTACCTCCAGTCTGCTTCCACACCCCACCCAAGGCTCTTGAGAAGATTTTGGATGGAGCGTTAGCCTCTCTGGAGTCCTCAGAGGCTGGTAGGGGAACAGACTGGGGTTGGGTGGGGGGTTGTCTCAGGTGGGCTCTGCCAGCATCCCTATCCTGTTGCTGGGATCCCATGATGACAGCTTCAGGTGGGGCCCCCTTTCTGGGAGGGTGATGGGAAGCCAGAGAGGGGTCCGCCTTACTCAGGTTGTATGTGCATGCAAGCTGTCTCCACTTCTCTAGGGCTCCCTTCCCACAGCCCAGGGGGTATAGGAGTGGGGAGAGGCAGGTGATACCTTGTACTAACTTTGTTAGAGCTGGCCCTTTTCAGTTCCAAAATGCTCTGCATACGTGCAGACTTTATCGGCCCAAAGGGACACTTTTCAGAGTGAAGGAGCTGCTGCTAACATCAAGCTGGGACAACAGGAGTAATTGGATAGTCCCAGGCAAACTGGGATACGTGGTCATTCTGGTCTAGCCAATTCCGCATCTAGCAACTGGGAGGTGGTTTTGGGTCAGTGGGACAGAAAACTCAGGAGTTCCTAGCTAAGCACCTTATTACAGCTGTCTTCGTGAACTCATCCATCCATCCAACAAATATTTGTTGAGGGCTCTGAGTTGGTGCTGAATGAGCCTGCCATGCCCCATCAGATGTGCACAATTTCCAAGCTTACAAAGGAGGAAACAAAGACAAGGGAAAATAAGAGAGCCAAAAATGGCAGGAATGAGAAGGGCAGAAAGGGAGGCTTGACTGAGGGGCCCTGTGACCACGGGGGTAGGAATGGGGGCTTGGGAATCAGCCTATCCCTTACTCATCATAAGATCCTGAACAAGTAACTTGGTTTCTCCGAGCCTCGGTTTCCTCCTGGAAATCAGAGATAATGCCCATGTCACAGGGTTGATGACAAGATTAAGTGAAATCATTGCTTATATAAGGCACTGAGCACAAAGAACCTGGTGGCTATGATTACGCCATAGGCTTCAGCCTTTGCCCTGGACTTAGGAAGAGGTCTTTTTTCCTGTCTTTCTAGTTGCCACTTTCCTATTTTTGTTCCTTTCCTTGGAAAGCAATGTAGTATAGAGATTAAGATCAAGAACTCTAGCGTCAGACAACCTGAGTCAGACTCCCAGCTCTGTAATTTGCTCGCGGTAGGATGTTTTGTAGATCAGTCTCTCTAAGTCTGTTTCCTCATATGTAAAATGCAGAAAATAATTCAGATGCACACATCCATAATTCTGGAACCCAAAAAGCTTTGTAAGTGGAGAGATTTTTCTTTAGTTTGATACGGACTCATACGGCAGTAAAACCAGACTTGAACTGATATGATGCTATTTATAGTTGCTATTTATCCATGGGTGAATTATTATATATTATCCAGGGGTGAATATTGTACATTTAGTTGCAGAAATACTACTGGTTTTGCTTAAGGACAAGGTAGCCTGAGTCTACCGGATGTTCTGTAATAGATGTGATGAGGATTTTTAGGCTGGTTAATTTTAAAACTGCAGATGAGAAGCCGGCTCCGAGGACTGGAGTTTGCTTGCCCTTTGTTGGGAAACATTTACATTTGAAAGGGAAACCTCCATCTGTAAAGACGCCTCCTTCTCTGTGCCAGGAAGAAGGGGGATGGCCTTATCTCTAGAAACTCTTAATCAATACCAAAGGCAAGAACTTAAGTTGGTTACTGTCTGGCAACCTCATGTAACTGATTTAGGGTGGTGGCTTCTGGCCTTTACTTAATCCAATTTGATTCTTATCTAAAAGTTGTGGGACCACCCAATGGCCAGACCCCACCTGCACTGATACCATTTTAACTTTTTTCCGTGTTCTTTCCTTTGTCTTGTAAAGAGATGGCTCACATACCTATGCTTTAAATTTAGCCTTAGTCTCCACCCATGTTTGCAGCAGTAGCAGGGGCAGCAGCAGCAGCTCCTCCTGCCCGTGGGCCCTGTCCACACACAGCAGCCTGACTGCCCATGGGTCCTGTCCCCATGCCGGCAGTAGCGGCAGCAGCTCTGACTGCCCATGGGTCCAGTCCCCACGCTATTCCACACTATTCTCTAAATAAAAGAGCACTACCGCCAGATCTTGAGAGTCCAAGAAATCTTTCTTTTGACTCCTCAGCTCACTGACCCCGCATCAGATGCACTATATTACTTTTACAAAATCCAAACAAAATTCTAAATTCTGAAAACACCTGCCCCTAAGGTGTTATATACGGTATTGTGGGTCCATCGTATCTATCTTGCAGGTGTGTCATGAGGATTAAATGAGAATATGCGTGTGAAGAGGCTTTCTTGTGGGGAGCTCCAAGCAGCCTAGGGGCCACTGTTCACATGATGTCAGTGCTCTCCATGCCTCCTGAGTGGGGCTGTGCGCGTTTCACTCTACAGAAAGCACTTCTTAGGGTCCTGGCACCGAGCAAATACCCAAAAACAATAATAGCTAACACAAATATGGCAACTTGCTATGTGCCGGTACAGTCCTAGGTGTTTTACAACATATTACTTCTTGTTATTTTCACAACCCCCTCTAAGAGGTAGATACTGTCATTATCTCCATTCTGCAGATGAGGAAACTGAGGCACAGGAGGTTAAGTAAATTGCCCAAGACCATAGACTAGTAAGAGAGACAGAAGTCAAATATTAGCTACTCTGATTTTCTCCTTTCTTTTTTTAACTGAAAAAATTTTTTTCATTGAGGTGTAATTGACATATGATAGTTTCAGGTGTACAACATAATGATTCAGTATTTGTATATATTGCAGAATGATCACCACAATAAGTCTAGTTAACATCCAGCACCTCACATAGTTACAATTTTTATTCTTGTGATGAGAACTTTTAAGATTTACTCTTTTAGCAATTTTCGAATACACACTACAGTGTTATTAACTGTAGTCACCATCTTGAACATGACACCCCCAGGACTTACTTATCTTATAACTGGAAGTTTGTACCTTTTGGTCCTGTTCCATTTTCTCCTTTCTTTACTCTCATTATAAGTACTGCAAATATAAAGAAACGAAGGAGAGGACACCTATGCTCATTGAATACTTCCTATGAGCTAAATGCTTTCAAATTGCATCTCACCTCATCCACAAAACAAATCTGAGAAGGATGAGCAAGTGTTCTCCTTTGTGTAGAAGGATCATGGAGAGCTTAACTTCCTCGATTTTATGCAGTTAGTCAGCGGGCAACCAGCCTTCCTGCAAGGCCCATGCTATCATTGTTGCATCTCGGGAGGAAGTGCTGGCTGGGGAGCTAAGGGTGAACCAGCTCAGGCCAGAAGAGCTGAATCACTCCATTAACGAGATTTGCTGGTTTCACTTAACTATTATCTGATCCCAAACTGCTGGGGTGGCTCTCCTTGGCCCTACCGCTCAGACAGCTTGATCGATCTTTTCTGTATCCCTGACCTTGATGTTGACACTACTGCTCATCCTTGATGGAAGTTCTTTACTGGATTTTGAAGTGACTTCTGCATCAGGGTTCAACAATTTTGACTTTGCAAAGGCTGAGGCCTTGAATTCATTTCTGAGACCCCAGGGCCAAAACTGTGTCCCCAAATGGTCCTGGACGACCTGAGAGAGGCCAGCTTTCTGCACCTGGCGTCTTCTTTGGATTGTACCTATTCTCTCCTCTGCTGCTCCTTTGGAAAAGGATCCCAACTCACTTCTACAGCACATCTCAAGCTTTTCTTTTTTTTGCTTCCATCTTAAAATTCGCCTGCACTGTTTTCCCCCCTTGTCAACTTACATATATGCATCAATCTAATTTTGATCAACTGCCATCCATCTCCCTTTCCCCATCAAGCTACCCTCTTTCCTTCACATTAATGAAACTCTTAGAAGAGAATCTTGATCTATTCACTTCCACCTGCATTTGGCCGCTGTCCCTCATTCTGCACTTTCACAGATCACCACCACATACCTGATTGCCCCACTGCTGACCACTGTCTCCTCACTGTCCCCCCTTCCCTGTGGGCATTTGAGGCTGTTGACCTCTCCCTCCTGATGCTCCTCCTCTGGCTTGTGGGCCTGGGCCCCACAGTTCCCCTAGCTTCTTCCATGAGCATTTAGACTTCCTGTCTGCTGAAATGCAGGTACTCCCTCCAAATTCATGCTCCTAATCCCACTCAATTTGTACCCCCTCCAATTTTATGATTTTAACCATTACCTCAAGCTTCCAAACTGTGGTCTGGCCTGACTTCTTTTTAAAAGATTTTATTTTTCCTTTTTCTCCCCAAAGCCCCCCGGTACATAGTTGTGTGTTTTTAGTTGTGGGTCCTTCTAGTTGTGGCATGTGGGATACCGCCTCAGCATGGCTTGATGAGCGGTGCCATGTCCGTGCCCAGGATTCAAACTGGTGAAACCCTGGGCTGCCGAAGTGGAGCGCGTGAACTTAACCACTGGGCCACGGGGCCAGCCCCTGGCCTGACTTCTTCCCAGACATCAGATCTTGGTTCCCAGCTGCCAGTGGATGTGCACTGTGGGTGTCCTGCTCAGGTACTGATGCCCCTTCTGGGCACGCAGACCCTACTTCACCTTGTTATGGTGGACGTCACACACTGCTTTCTCTCAGAGACTCAGGCTTCAAATTTGAGAGTCAGTTTCAGCTCCTCGCATTTGTCAAGTGACGTAAATTCTGTTTCTGGGATTTCTTAAACCTTTTACCCTCTTTCCACTGTCCTAGTTTAGGCTTTCCATATGTTCTAGCTCAACTATTGTGATAGTTTCTTTTTTTTTGTTTTTTAAACATTTTATTTATTTTTTATTTTTCCTTCTCCCCAAAGCCCCCCAGTACATAGTTGTATATTTAGTTGTGGGTCCTTCTAGTTGTGACATGTGGGACACCACCTCAGCGTGGCCTGATGAGCGGTGCCATGTCCGCGCCCAGGATCCGAACTGGCAAAACCCTGGGCTGGTGAAGCAGAGCGCACGAACCCAACCACTCGGCCATGGGGCCGCCCCGAGGTAGTTTCCTAACAGATCCCTTTGAATTCTGTCTTTGGCCCTCCAATCTATTGTTGACCATGCAAACAGTGAACCTGCTAAAGTACAGATCCGAGCATGTCATTCCAGAACTTTCTGTGACATGCCATTGCAAATTAAGTAAAATCCCCACTCTGTAACCTGGGGTGAAACATTCCTCTCATCTGGGCCCAGCCTCCTTCTGAGCCGGTCACTCCTGGGGCCCTGCTCCTGACCACCTTCTCCAAGTGGTTGCTGTCCCTGCACTAGGAAGCCAGTCCCCACTGGCTCCTCTCTGCCCGGCGGTGCACCACCGCTTCCTGAGGCTGGGAAGCACTTCTCAGACTTTCCCAGACCCCCCAGGGAATTGCACCCCCTCTTCTAATCATTGTAGAGTTTAGGGTAGCAGGTCAGCCTATAAGTTAAAATCAAAGGTGTTTATCAGAAATAGTACATTTTTTGCACTAAACACGATGAGTCTAGTATTAAATTGTCATTTTTATTCTCTACACTCATTGTTGTAGCAGAGGATCAGGAAGTTAATTAGGTATTACCTTGGAGAGTCATAAAAGAAGAGACAGTCACATGGCACCTAAATTCCACAGTGCAAGTTTTCCTTGCGTGTCCGGTGTGTTGCATGCCGGGAAAAGACTGGAGATGCTGAGCAACACCCCTTATCCTCAAGAAGCTTATACTTGGACCGAGGAGGAAAGATTTATGCCATGTGACATCGTTTCACTAAATGTGTGGTGCTGACAGGAGAGGCTGGGTGACTGGAATTAAGTATGGGTGTGTGACATTTCACTCTTTTTTGGTTTTAACACTTGTTTTTCAATATTCTGATTTTGTACTTTGTATGGATGGTTCAGAAAACTCTTCTGGGAAAGTTTCTTTTACCCCTCTCCTATTTCTTTATTCAGATGCCAAGGTGGAGATAGTGGTCTGCTAGATGTTAATAAAGATGATTTTAGCAAAAATATATTTTAAATTAAGTGTTTTACTGTAAACCTTCTTCAACTGTTTCCCATTATGCATACTGTAGTCCATTCATGCCTTTATCCATCCATTCATTAAGTGCCCACTGAATGCCACACTCACATACGGGGAGAATGAGTTTGGGCCCTTCCCAGGAAGTTCAGTGTTGTGACACCGAACACCAAAGCCACAGTTGATGTGCTGAGAGAAGTTCAGCGGGACCTGTTGCTTTGCTTGCTCTGCTGTGGGTGCCACTTGTCCCGGAGGCAGGCACCCTCCGTAGTCTGCTGACTTGCTTGTCTGGCTTCCTGTAGAAGGTGAGAATTGGGACATTCGAAGAACTAAGGGCAGACAGCAGTGTTCCTGCACTAGGAGTGATGACCCAGGGTCATGTGCATTTTTAAAGTCTTTGTAGAGCCTAATGCCAATAAAACATCAACAAACTTGTAACTAACCTGAATCTTACCAAAGCAACTCTAAACAGAATTTTCCAGTAAATATTCACACAGGAGAGCTTTAAACATTATACTAGAAGTCTTTCCAACCACGAAAATGTTGGGGGTCAAATATTAGAACAAAGGGAATGAATATAGTCAATAATCCACTCCTTTGAGCAAAACATCGACATCTTGTGTCCAGAACTGATGAGGAATGATTGAGTGACGAGCTCAGACAGCCAGGTCCAAAGGCACAAGATCTGAACCTCAGGTAAAAAACTGATGGTTTATGACAATCCTCTGCAGAGCCATTTGGAGGTCAAACAGAAAAGCACTCATTTAGCATTTTTAAAAATAATGTTCTTTCCCATTATAAAGGTCTATTCTTGAAAATTTGGAAAATCCAGAAAAGTAGAAGGAATAGTAAGCAATTTCCCACCTTGACATTCAAAGCACCTAGAATGTTTTAGGAGTTTGTCCAGGGTTTGTCACTATGACACTGAGAAACTTGGGAAAAAATAATCCTCTAGTAGGTGTTCAAATGGATCTACCGCTTTATTTATTCTATGTGAGCCCATGACAATGTCTTTCAGATTTGGGGGATGTTATAAAGGAAAGTGGGATATTGTGGGGGAACTAAGTAAAATCCAAGGGAAACTGAGTCCAGCCCCGCGTAATGACTTACACAACTCATTGCTCTCTGATTACTTTACAGAACGTACTTAAATAGCAGTCATATTGATGAGAAAAACTAGGATGGGGATATGCAATGTAGATTTACTTTACACTTAGAGCAATCAGTACTGAAATGAAGGCTTTTATGGAAGATAAGCATTCTTGTATTCCAGCGGCAAGCACACAGCAATCGTGCTATGTTGGTCTGATTGCAAAAAAGTCTTCATGAAGAATGACCCTCTGTGATAAATGCTTCTCTGTTCGAGTAATATTCTCCACAGTTCTACGTAAACTGTCGTAGCGAGACTTCCAGTTAAGTTCCTTCAGAGGTGCCTGTTCTCAAGGAGGTAACAGGTCACTGCAACGTGATTCACCTGCATGAAGGACGTCACCCCCACAGCCCACCATGGCTCTTATCATCCCACATCAGAATGTGCAATAACTCCCATCTGGTGTCCCTGCTCTTTCGTGTTAAGTGTTACAAATACATTTCAAAGATTAATGCAATGAGCCAATGACTGTGTGCCCATCATCCAAAATTAACAAATACTAACGTTTTATTTCTAAATATGCATGTTATACCTGCACACATATATTTAACGAAGCAAAAGGAAATTGAATATAATAGATAAAGTTGAAATCCCTTTTGATCTTCTCCCCAGGCCCAGTTCCCACTCCCTTCACCTGCTCAGAGCAATTAGTATACTGAGTGTGCTGTACAGCCTTACAAGCCAAGGTTTCCCTTTATTTCATATATTTACATTTATAAATAAATGTGTATATATATTCATATGTATGTATATCTGAATCAATGGTATTGCTTACATTTTTGGACATAAATAAATAGAAACCCCATTTTTTGGTGTCTGTTTTCCTTACTACGATAAAAGCCCTAAAGCGGTAGACACAGGGCCTACTCACCTGGTCTATAACCTCATTTGTGCCCTGTGTAAATGCTCAACAAATGTTGAACTGAACAGTAGCTGCCAATGTGTTATAAAATATTACTAAGTGGTGTTAGTTGATGTTTCCACCATGGTGGGTATGCACACACACACACACACACACACACACACTTGGATCCCAAGAATAGTCCAAATAGCATTTCTCTGGCCATGGAGCTTCTTCTGTATTGGACTTCTGCAACTCTTCAGTGTTCTCCCCTATCACATGCTTATCCACCCTCTCTCTCCTCTGTCCTGCTCTGGCCCTGTCTAGCCATCTGAGCCCAGGCCGCTGAGACCCTTGGGGCTCTGCTAATGTGGCAGTGATTCCAGGAAGCAGTTGCAAAAGTGCCTCTACCACCACTGCCACCAAAGGCACTGTGCAACACTGTCTAGCTATCCTTCCTGCCCACTGACCCCTAACTCTGCTAATTTGAGCCCTTTCTCTGAAGCTCTGGATGCACAGAAAAGGCACCATGTACCCCACTGAAGAGGGTAACCTTGTCTCCCTTCTCCTTTCTGTCAATTCCTAAGTCACCGCTGCTTTGTGCAGGGTTACTTTCCAGCAGTACAGGATGCCCGGGAGGTGTCTTTTCTCCTGACTCCCTCCTCCAGAGTGCAGGACTGTCCTGTGGTCAGAGTAGACCACTGCCCCCAGCTCCACCCTGGCAGGGCGCCTCAGGATCCTCAGTTAGGTTTTCAAGCTCTACAAACAAAACTTTCTTCTGCTCATACTGATCGCCTCTTGTGACAGACACTGCCAGCCCCCTGCTCCACGCAGTCTGTCAGCACTCATCTCTCTTCTCAGATGATTGCTTCCTGCAAACACCTGCTATCCTCTCAGGTGGCTGTGGGTACAGGAAGAGCACGAGCACGGAGCAAGCAGAAGTGCCAGACTTAACTCCCCTGGAAAGAGTGCTCCAAAGAAGGAAGGAAGGATTGCTCGCTCGGAGGCATGCTCTGTACTCCCCTCCCGGTTCCCCAGGGGGAGAGCCTCAGTGCTCACAGAGGCGACTGGCTTGATGCCTTTTCCGCTGTCCCACCAATGTCTCCTGGGGTCACCTCCCAAATAAACTACCTGCACTCAAATCCTTGTCTAGGGTCTGCTTCTCATAGTTTAGTTAAAATTCATTGTTGTCTATTCAGTAACCAAAAGAAACAAACTATTGATACACAAAACAACACAGGGAAATGTAAATGCGTACCACTAAGTGAAAGAAGTCAATCTGAGAAGGCTGCACACTGGATGACTCCATTTATATGGCATTCTGGAAAAGGCAAATCTGTAGAGACAGGGAACAAATCAGTGGCTGCCATGGGTTTGTAGCAAGGTGAAAGGTGACGGTGAAGCACAGGAGACTGGTTAGGGTGGTGAAACTATTTCATACGGTCCTGCAGTGCTGAGTAATAACGCTGTCCACTTGTTAAAACCTGTAGGATTCCACGGCACAAAGAGTGAAACTTACTGTATGCAAAATCGAAAAAAATCAACCCGGAGAGCAGGGGATCCCAGGAGGAAATGCTGAATGTGATGAAAGAATATATCCATTTCCAATGTGTGATACAATGTCACTGAAGGGGTGGGGGAAAAGAGAGGCTGACCTAAGCAACTTTGGAAATGACAAGAAACTGTAAGACTAAAGACAAAGGAATTATATATAAACACTGTGCTCTAGTTGATAAAGTTGTTAACCATGGAGGTACAGATTAATTATCCTGAAACCACTCTGCATGTATACTGGAATTGAGCAAATGAGGAAACACGTGGCAGACGGTGGGAACCAAATCACTTTTGGAGTAGAGGGTTACAAGACAAGCACGAGGGAAAGGCTACAGTGAACCATGTAGTGCTGAATTAGAGTTGAGGACATCAACATGAACTCATATTTAGCTTAATACAGATACTGATATAGAAATAATTATGAACTTGTGCACATGCATGGGTTAGTATACATATATATATTTCCTAGTTATGTTCACTGAGAGTCTAGAGGCAATGACACCCAGTATAACAAGCACACACAGCCCAGATCTTGGTTTCTAAATACCATTCTCCAATAAAAGAAAGAAGGTCTCCTTAAAGAAATGGATGATTCTAGGGCTGGGGCAGTGAATCTACAGGATGAGCCTAGAGCAACTTATAGTGCTAGAAAGTAAGAAAGTGCCCCCAAACCAAAACTACAAGTGTATAACCGTCAAAAGGAGACAGGCGTCATCTGAAGGAGCTCTTGATGGTCAAAGCTGGAACAATTTGAATAATGAATAAATTACATAGTATTGGATTATAACCCAAAGTACAGAATAAAGGTATTAGTCCACACTGATGTAAATAAATGACTGAAGAAATAAATAAGTGGGGGACGGGAGAGACAAATCTTCCAAACAGAAAAATCCAAAAAATTTATGCCAGTGCTGCTCCCTTGAGAAGGTGGAACATAACCCCCACCCTTGTGTGTGCGCTGTGCACAGTGACTCCCTTCCACAGAGCTCGGTAAGCAGAGGAGGGTGAGGATAACTTCAGTGCAGAACCTGACAGTCACTACCTCAGCCAGGCGATCAAGGCCAACATCATCAGTGGTAAGTCGTGATCGTAACAGGAACCCTTGATATGTTTAATTAATGATAAAGTGATTGAAATGGTCCTTTACTTCTGTGCTCTTCCTCCCAAAAATATGTAGCCCTGGTCTAACTCTGAGGACAATACCAGACATACCCCCAATTGAGGGACATTCTCCCAAATACCTGACCAGTACTCCTCAAAACTGTCAGGGTCGTGAAAAAAAGGGAAGTCTGAGAAACTGCCACAGCTCAGAGGAGCCAAAGGTGATATGACAACTAAGTGTAATGTGGGATCCTGGAGCAGATAAAAGGGCACTAGGGAAAAACTAACGAAATCGGAATCAAGTCTGGCCGTTGGTTAGCAGTAATATATCAGCATTCGTTCCTTAGTTGTGACAAAGGTACCACAGTCACGTAAGATGTTCACAACAGGGGAAACTGGATGTGGGGCACATGGGGACTCTCTGTACTACCTTTGCAACTTTTCTGTAAATGTAAACCTACTCTAAAATTCAAAATTTACATAAAAATACATTGTCATGCTAAAAGATCTTCCTCCCTCCGGCAGTAAGATTGGGAGAAAGGTAGGAGGTAAAGGGCAGAGAACTTTTCCTGCTTCAGTCTTTACTGTAATTAGAACAGAGAACTTGGGGTTAAGATCTTTTTGCTTTGAAATCTTAAACTGGACATAGGATTTCTGGCAGGACGCTTACAAAATTCCACAACCTGTACCCATTTTATATCTTATTTGTGTTTTAGCGGTGATTCATACTAAATTTTCCCTTTCCTATCACCTATCCATTACGCTGAGTAACCAAAAGAGTATGAATCTTTACAAGGAAAACGTTTTTATTATTCTATAGTGAATTACTGGGCACTTTGATACATGTATCAGAGTCACTGAGTTAAATCCTGAAAGTTTTAGCACTATTATTTTTATTGTTATTATTATTGATTTGGGGCTGTGCGGGAGGCAGTTTCAGAATCAGGAATTCAGAAGTTTATATACCAATATGTCACCAGGAGTGAAAATCACAAAAGACAAAATTGATGGATTTAACTACACAAAAATGAAAGCATCTGTATATTATTTGAAAAATGCAATACACAAAATTAAAAGAGAAACAGAAAAAACTATGACGATAATTGGCCAAAAGTTAAAGAAATAAATATATGTGGAGATGCCTCCCCTTCAAGAACTATCATGCAAAGACCATGAAATGTCAATTTGCAAAGGAAGAAATATAAATAGATGATAAATATGCCAAAAAAGTCAATTTAATAAGGAAATGCAAAGTAAGATACTGTAGGGAGCTGAAATTGGCCACCCCAAGATACGTCTCTTTGGCATCAGGATTATTTGAGGCTGATTGCTTTTGATAAACTGGAACAGGGAAGGAGGCTCTGAGGAATGGAACTTGCCCTTTGTTAGGACACATTTACATTTGTAAGGTAAATCTCTATCTGTAAAAGGTGCCTCCCTCTCTGTACCAGGAAGAAGAAAGGAGATGACCTTCTCTCTAGAAACTCTTAATCAATGCCAAAGGCAAGGACTTAAATCTGCATTTTATTGTGCTTGTCTGGTAACCTCCTGTAACTGACTTCCCTCCCCCTCCCAACGTTGGCATTTCTTTAAGGATTAAGCATCTTTCCTTAGGCTACGAACTGATTCCTGCGCTCATCTGTGACTGCCCAGCTCCAGACAATAGACTTGCCTCCTGCTACGCCCACAGAGATAGCAGACCACTACTGCTGTGCCGACAGGGCAATCTTGTGACTATTGTGGGAGGGACATTTCAATCATATGTGAAACACCCTGTTTGGGGGGGTATGTAACCACTCTGTGCACCCCACTTTTTCGGTGCCCCTTCTTCCTTTGGGAAGAAAGGCCCCGGGCCGTGGTCCTCATAAAGCTTTGTTTAATTTTCTCTTGCTATTCTGTCACATGTGAATTTAATTCGTTCTCCGGCCAGACAAACCCGCATTTGGGAAGAGGAAATGTCTTCCTCCCCTACAATACTAATGACATAACTTCTTTTGTACATCAAATTGCACTTTCATACCCTGCTGATAGTTACAAATTGGAACAGAAAAATCTTTAAAATGTCTACCAATTGATCTAAGGATTCCATTTCTAGAATCTCATTCTAAGAAAACAAGGAGCATGTGAAAAGATTTATCCATAAACATTATTATGTTTATTGCTTATAATAGCAAAAAATCAAAAACAACTTTTATGTCCATCAGTAGAAAATTATTTAGATAAATTGTACTTTGTCCGTTCAAAGGAACATTGATCAGTCATTAAAAATTATTTTATTGGTCAGGGATCAGCCAACTATGGCCCACTGGCTGGCTGCCTGCTTTTGTAAATAAAGTTTGTCAATGAAAATAATCCATAACCAATCTATAAATGAAAATTTGGGCGAGTTTATTTTGAGCTTAAATCTTAGGATTATAACCCGGGAGAGTCTTTCCACAAAGGAACAGAGCACTCCAAAGAAGTGGGGGTACACAGGGTGCTTATATACCCTCAAAGAGGGTGTTTCACATATGATTGAAATGTCCCTCCCACAACAGTCACAAGATTGCCCTGTCGGCACAGCACTTGATGGACACAGCAGGTAGTGGGTCTGCTATCTTGGTGGGCGTAGCAGGAGGCAAGTCTATTGTCTCCAGCTGGGCGGTCACAGGTGAGCGCAGCAATCAGTTCCCAGCCTAAGGAAAGATGCTTAATCCTTAAGGAGATGCCAATGTTGGGAGGGGGAGAGAAGTTGCACCTTTATCTCAAGGGCCTTTGCTCTTGCCATAGGAAATCTCTAAAGCAGCTCAACGGCCTCGGTCAGGCCCTTTTGGAAAGACAAGGTCAGGCCGAATTAGGTTTACACCAAATGGCTTCCTCATATATTCCAATATATCCTATTGCTTGCCATTGTTATTTGTCAAGTTTTATTAGGACACAGCCATGCCCGTTTGTATGGCTGCTATGTTAGTTTGCTACAGCTGGCACAACAAAGCACCATAGACTGGGTGGCTTAAATGACAGAAATGTATTGTCTCACAGCTCTGGAGGTTAAAAGTCCAAAATCAAGGGGTCAGGAGGATTGGTTCCTTCTCAGGACTGTGAGGGAGGGATCTGTCCCATGCCTCTCTCTTTGGCTCGTAGACAGCTGTCTTCTCCTGCGTCTTCACACCATCTTCCCTCTACGTGTGTCTGTGTCCAAATGTCCCTTTTCCATAATCTTGGACCAGTGGCCCACACTACTCCAGTATGACCTCATCTTAACTAATTACGTCCGCAATGACCCTATTTCCAAAAAAGTTTCCCATTCTGAGGGCCTGGGGGTTGCGACTGCAGCATATGAATATCGGGAGGACACAGTTCAACCCACAACAGCGGCTGGCACACCACAACAGCAGAGGCGAGCAGCTGTGATGAGACCATGTGGTCTGTAGTCTGAGATAGCCATGCTCCAGCCCTTTACAGAACAAGGGAAAAAAAGCTGACCCCTGTTCTAGGTGAACATGTTTTGACTGACACGGAAAATCTTCAGAATGTATTCATAAGTGAGAAAGATTACAATATAGTATCTTTTAGAAAATTATCTCATTTGAGAATATCTACATATGAATAGAAGACAAAAAATATACGTCACAATATTAATAGTGGTGATACCTGAAGATTGGCACTATGGGTAATTTTTATTTTCTTTTTACTTATCTGTGTTTTCTAATTTTTCGATTGTGAATGTGTATTATTTTTGTAATTATAAAACCAAAAAATGATGCCAGCATAATGTATCAAAAACTAGATGGTCATGTTGTCGCTGTGTGTGGTAGAAATGAATTTCCACTCAACATTTATGCTTCTAGTGTGCCTCCCTGCGTTGCAGAGGCTGGAAAACTCAAAACCGCTTTTCCTTGACTCCTCTGTAGCTGAGATTCTGGATGCCAATTAGATTCTAACAATAAATGAACTTGCGTGAGAAAGAGACCAACTATCTTGCCTCTTTGCCCCTTTCTGTGCAGCCAGGTGGTAGAGACACTGGAGCAGACGCCAGTGTTCATCCCTAGCTCTGAGCTGAGGGAGTTGTAGCGGTGGCTGACTCCCCCTGGACTGTAGCCATAGCAGAAAGTTCTTGAAGCCAACAATTCTAGCAGTGACTTTCTGATTCCCTACCTTCCTGAGATTATGGGGTGGCAGCACCCCTGGCAGGCCAGGTCAGCAGCCTTGCTCATTTTTCTGGGAATCATTCCCGGACACCTAGCCCAGAGGTGGCCTGTCCAGCTATTTCATACCTACCTAAATTTTTCTATGCCTAAAATAGCTGATTGCTCATTTCCCTGACTGAACCATGACTGACATAAAGGTTCATAAGCAATTTGGGGACGAGCTTGTGCTGAAGGAAAAAATACATTTTATGACTTTGAATGAAAGTTTTTGAGAGATATCTCTATTTCAAGTTGCTTGGAATCCATCTGAATTGCAGAATGAAGAGTAAAAATAATGGGAACAACTCATTGCCAAACCTAAAACACAACTCAGATCTCCAGGTATAAATGTAACAGAGTCACAGGTTTCCTCACATTTACTAAGATGCTCAGATGGAGCGTGGCTTTAAAATTTTCCTATAATGGACCCACTCTTCCTCGTGAGCCTTATCTCAAAGGGATGTGGCGAGGAGCAGGCACACAAAATTAAATCTGCCTCTTGGTGAAATTTCAGCCTGAAGAACACTTCCTCCTGAGAGCAGCTCAGTCTTTCTCAGTCCTCTCTTTCTCCACAACATGTGCGTGCACAGGGCTATGTGGACTAGTTGTGGCTGGGCCTCTGCCTCTTGCTGGTTTCCCACGTGGAGTGGCTCGTCTGGCTTGTCCCCCAACTGAGGACTACTGAGGACTGCTGATCCCATCTAGGAGTTGGGACACTGTGCTGTACCCACTGAGAGCCCATGCTTCTGGTCACAGATCCCCCTGCCCGGTGGCTTCTTTGTTCTTCCTTGAGGCTTCCACTGGTTCACTGGTCTTCTCAAAACACTCACATCCCCACTCTGGGGTGTGCAAGACTTCTGGATCCCTGGCTTCCACACGGTAGGCTGTGAGGCCAGGAGCCAGCCCTAAGCCCAAGAATCCAGTTACATCCACTGCCAGGGGCCCACGCCAGTGGCCGATGCCGGCTATGCTGACATGGAATCCATGCGGATGTGGGCGCTTCTTGGCCTTCCAGATGGAGCATGAGTCAAATATTCCTCTGCTTTCAGCTTTCTTTTGGACACAGTTAACCTGCATCCATGTTAAAGTTTCAACCTGGAGAGGGGAGGCCAGGACGCATGTGTCTGTTCTTTTGGTTCCCCATCTACCAGAATGGAAGGGGTGATGGTTTTCACTTCTTCCTCTTGGTTAGGGAATTCCTCTGAGTCACAATCTACTCCTGGTCAAATAGCTCAAACAGGTCATCTGTCAGCTGGGCAGGACTTTGCAGAGGAGGAGGAGATACTTAGTAGATGGTGACGGGTGAGTCATAAAGAGAAGGCTGCAGCTGGAGAATCCCAGAGGGAGATTGTAAGAAAGTTGGTTCCAAGTTACCCATCCTGGACAGGGCGTTCAGTAAACAGTACAGCACAGTGTAGTATTCAGAGTGGGGGCTTGGAACCTGCCCCACATACTAGCTTTGTGACCTTGAATGAGTTACATAACTTCTCTAAGGGTCAATTTTCTCATTTGTAAAGTGGGGATCATAATGGTACTTACCTCAGTGGTTTGTTGAGTTATAGGAAATAATGCCTGTGAATGCATATCAGGCACGGGGCACAGCCTCACACACAGTGGGCCACTGTAACCAAAGCTGTCATGAAACTCTCAGATAGTACTGTTGTGAGTAGAGAGGGAAAACCAGCTGTAAGTACTACTCGAATATAAGTTGTTACTCATTTTATGATGTTAGGTTGGATAGGTTGGCAAAAGCTGGAGAGTACGGCCTTGTCTTCACTATGAGGCGTCTGTAAAGTAGGAGTGGATATAGACAAGGAACTGGAAATGGAAAATGATAAACCTGGAGCCCCAGAAGAGCCAGAAGTGAGGCCAGACAAACAAGAAGGAACAAATGAAGGTGATGCTAATGGTAAGGGGGAGAGGAGAAGGTCCCCTTAGGGACCCAGGTGATTAGGGAGTAGGCAGCAGTGTCAAATTAAGCAGAAAACTGTAGCTAAACAAAACCCTACATAAAGGATACAAGTAATCATATGCTGCTTGTCTTCTGTTGAATGTGATTATTCAAATTAATACATCATTCGTAAGACTACATTCTTGAGCTCTAAGAATGATACTAGTGTTCCTTGGAGTATATGATCAGAATTTTTTTTTGTTTCTTCTTTTGCATTTTTATTTATTTACTTTTTTGTTCAGAAAGTCCGTTGTTACAGGTTCTGTCCAGCCATATGACTCTCCTGGTCCCAGAGTTCTTGGACTCAGCACACACTCAGGAGAAGGCCTTTGTCCATGAGGCCGGCAACATACAACACAAGCCTGCAGAGGAGTTCGAAGTCCCACAGCCCCCAGACACGTTCCTACCAGAGCAGAGTGGTGACATCTCCAATTCCTCAGCAAAAACCATGCAGCCCAAGGAAAGTGACACCCTCAGTTCTTCACCAAAAAGCATTACACCCAAGCAGGCTGACACCCCCAATACCTCAGCAAAAACCACGCAGGCTGACACCCCCAATTCCCAAGCAAAAACC